>NW_005054415.1:1994683-2001542 GCF_000277835.1 Geospiza fortis | reverse complement strand
ATACTGAGCAACACAATCTAGATCCTGATAATGGGTAGTAAAGACTATGACAAAGCTTAGGTGATGCATGCTGTGATTTTTGAGAAAAATGCAGAGCACAGAAAAAGTGTATGCCCTGCAGAATAAATTTTTGCTGGTATGTAGGATATGAAAGCAAGAATCTAAGAACAAATCATAGAGAAAGCAAAAGTAATTAGTGCTATGGCCACTTGCCTTCTTACTGTCTCACCTTCAACTTATCAAGGTGTTTGCTGATCATATGTAAGCAGACTGTTGCTAGGAAGGAGAAATATTTGGGAACATATTCTTGTTCATATTAATAATGAAAAGTAACATTTGATTCCCTGGGCACTTTTTCAGCTCAGGCTCTGAAACTGAACCTAATTACCAATGTTGCATTACAAAGTGGAGCCTTTTCTGCTCAGGGAAGAGAGCAGACATTAATGAGAGCTTCTATTTACTTTTTTTTAAAAAAAGATTTTCTGCACATTAATTTTAGTTTATTCAATGTGCCACTCTTGTCTTAAAGTAGCTGACCAACAAACACCGACCTCTACACCCTGTCATTGCCTTGGAAAGAGCAGACATTTAAGAGAGCTTTTATTTTCTTTTTTTTTAAAAAAAGATTTTCTGCACATTAATTTTAGTTTATTCAATGTGCCACTCTTGTCTTAAAGTAGCTGACCAACAAACACCGACCTCTACACCCTGTCATTGCCTTTTAGTTTATGTGCTTGATTTGCTTTATTTCCAGAGAGAAAATAAAACATTTTAATTTGATTTTACTGTCATATGGTTAGTTACCAACCTGAGATTTCAGTGAAATGTCCTTTGTTGAAGATTTAGAAAAACAATCAGTGTGCAGCAAATATTGATATGACTCTTAATGGCAATTTAGCTGATTAATATCCTTTCATGCTGCAAAGCAGCGTGAAACACAGCGTCTTAATGAACGCCAGCAACAAAGAGTGTACCAGGTGTGTTACTAAGAAACAATCTCTAGTGTGATTTAATTAATCAAAGCATTGCATGGAGCAATTATGAGCAACCTTGTGTAAGTGGCTGCAGTACAAGATCCTTGATTTAAAATTGGTTTTAAAGAAAGACATCATGGCTTAATAACTATGCTCTACTAGTCATAGAACAAGCATTCTCTTAATCTGGAATTTGTTTTTTGGTGGGTTGGTGAGTTTTTCTGCTTTTGGGGTTTGGTTGGTTGGTTTTTTTGTAAGTGGATGGGGAAAGGCAACACTAATTATTTTGAGTGTTAGCTGGATGGATGAAAAGTCACTGATCTATTGAATATGTCACTGAATTATATTCTTTCAGTTCTTTTCACCTTGCACTTCACCCAAATCTGCTCAATTATTTTTTAAATAACTTTCTGAGAGCCTGAAGCTGCTCCTGCTCAGGAGAGAACATTCCTGACCAACCTCAGGTGACAGCCAGACGTGTATGTGACACTGAAGCCAAATGGCCTGAGCTGTGCTCTGCCACGTTAGCAGGGCTTTTTTGTGGGAGATTTAGGTGGAGAGGTTTCAGCTTGCAGTCACAAGATGTAGAAGGAATTGAATAATTCCCAAATAAGCATCTGCCCATTCCATCCAAAACCAGTTGAAAATCACTGTAGTCCACAGTGCTTAACTGGGAACCTGAGGCTTTTTTTGATTAAGCAGATTATTGGAATGCAAACCTGTTTGGAGATCTAGGAAGGTTTCCTGAACGCTGTTCATTGGAGGAAAAATTATTGTGGCTGACTTACTTTCCCAATAAAAATAGGTGAGTTTTATCTCCGGCCCCCTGGCTCTCTTAGTGAGTTTATGGTTGAAATATGTTACCATAGTGTAGCTAATTCTTCTGCTATAAATACTTCTCTTTAAACATTGAAGTAGTAAAGCACTCTGTTTGTTTGGGTTGTAGCATAAACTATTGATGTGTGGACTTTATCCAGTCCAAATTCCATGCTCCAAAAGAAACATGCTGTATACAGTTACACTACTGGTAAGGTCTTTCAGACTCTTTCCTTCTTGCAGAAATTGTGGGACAAAAGCATGGGCATGAGCTGTTACACAGATGCACAATTATTTCCCTCTTAAAATTCTCTGCTGGACATCTGTAGATGAATTTCAACCCTTCTATAAGCTGGAGACAATTGAAGTCAAACAAAACTTCAAACATTAGCCCTGCAACATTAGCCTGTGCAAAAACCACAGAGAGTAAAAACCAATATCTGGACTAAACACTAATGGATGAAGAAATTTTTATGGAAGATGAAAAATTCTGCTACTACTCAGTATTTAGATTTCTGTTCAGGGAACTTTTGAGAGCTTGTCAAGTCTGTGTCATTGTGGTTTAAGATTTCACAGTGGGAAACACAAGTGAATATGCAAACTGTGGCACAACTTTCACTAATCTTATAATGGAGAAATAGAGAAAGACCTAAAGCTTTCATTCTTAGATATGTGCAGAAACTTGGTGTGCAAAGGCCATGGTACATGAAGACCTTTCAGTTCCTATCAGGGCACGTCTCAGGGCTTCTGGGATACCATCTGCAACCATGTATATGCACTGAGAAAAATACATGTGCATTTTTGAACACTGGTTAAACATAACATTAATTTTTCTTTAAATTAAGATCTTCCTGGACTGAAGCTCTTATCTGAACTGCTTAATGTTGTTTCTGAAAGCAATGTGCTAAGGACATGCAGCAAATTATTTTAAAAATTGCTCTTGGTGCTTATTCAGCTTCCTTCTAAGTTGTGTGGAAAGTTTGTACAGTAAACTTGGATATTTTTTATGGAATAAAAGGAAGGAGGTTTTTCAGTTTCCCAGTAAAGCTTGGAAAGAGAAGTTGAGCTCAAGAAGAGGATGGACTGGAGGACCTCAAGTGCTCCCTTCTGACCCATTCCATTCTGTGATCCCTGACTTTGCTTTTGTATAGAATCAGAGAGACCTGGGTTGGAAGGGGCCCTTGGCTGATAGTCATTATTTTAGGATTGGGTTTTTTTTTGTCTGTAGAGTTTCTTGAGTTGTAAAGGCTGCACTTATCGCTAACATTATTTACTTTTTTTCATCTTGTGTTCCTGACTGCATTTTGTTTTAAAGAACCTTGGTATTTAAAGGATATGCATAACAGAGCTAAGATGATCAGAGCATAAAGTCAAACTTTGGGTTATGTATTGCCTTTGAGCATAATTTTTTTTACATATTACATGGGCTGAGGAAAAATAACAGTGGAGAATGTTCTGGGTTATATTTGTGTGGATCTGTCTTCAGTTCCCCCAAAAGATATAGAGCTTGAAGTTTAGCCTGAAAGTCAACCTACTCTGCTTTTTTATTTTAACACATAAAACTTGCAGGTTTTAAGATCAATCATGCAGAGCCCCAGAGGAATATCACAGCAATAAAATATCTGCCTTGGCTGTTAATTTTCTTGTTAAGGCAAGCCTTTAACTATGTACATTGCAAATCAGACCACTGTAATACCTCTAAAGTGGAACTTCATCACATGTTGAAATTTAATGTTAAACACAAGCTTAAATCCTTCATTTTCCATCATAGTCCTTAAAGAATGGTGGATGAGGTTCACTTGACTCTGAGAACTGCAGGTTTAAGGCAAACAGTTTGACCATCTTGTCAATGTGATAAAAATCCTTAAAGATCCTTACTGAGGACAAAGAGCTCAAAGATTTCTTCATTTCCCTTCTTGTATCCCCAATGCATAACCATTGGAGAGGAGAGTTTTTACTTCTTTCTACAGATGTTCTTTAAACCTGCTGCTGACAGAGGCAGCAGTTACTGCTTCTGGCTTTGGTGACTGCTTTGGATTCCTCTTTATCCTCTTTCTTTTGCTGAGCTGGAAGCCCACATTGGCTCAAACCAGCACTGTCAGCAAAATATGCCAGCCTAAACTCTCCTGATTCCACACTCTAAGGAAAAAAAAAAAAAAGATGAGTCCACAGACATGAAAGTTCTTAGAGAACACTTCCTTCTAGCAGGCATGTGTAGAACTCCATATGTAAGGTTTTTCCCCTTGGATTCTGGGATAGAGGCACTAGATATGCTATAGATATGGCATATAGCATATCTAGATATGGAATGAAGGTACATCTGATAGATGGACATAAAACATGCTGTGCCTCACAGAGGAAGGAACAGCTCTTAATTTTTGTCATTGTTTTGGTGTTGATGGTAATTTGACTATATCTGAATGTGGTGAACATAAAGTAGGTGTTTTAGACCCTTGTTTCTTCCCATTTCAAAGCTGTCTGCTCAGAGCTTTGAACTCTCTGATAAACCTACTTAAAAAGAAAAATAAATGCAACCCCAACAACAACAGAAAGACATCAACCCCATCCACCTTAATATTAAAATCCTCAGTAAATTCTCTGCTTTGGTGTTTTTGAGCTCTGATTTGCCTATAGGCTTGATGATTATAGGCATCACACAGTGAAACCTCTCCTCTATCACACTGCTGCCAAATGTGACTCATTCCCTAGTCCCACAGTCCTGCAGGGAGCTAAACTGTGCCAGACCTTTTCACAGCTTATCTCTGTCTCTGTGCTGGATCAGCTGTGCTGGCTGACAAGTTCTATCACTATCAAATTGAGGAATTCATGAGTCATGACGCAAGAGTTGTGAAATTAACTTTCCAATCAAGGAGCTTATTCACACATAGATATGCACATGTATCCATATCCTCACGTGGACCCAGATGATACAATACATAATTCCATGTACAAGGCTATTGTATTTCTTTTGACCTCTTATTTAAACCTTTAAGCTTTACATTTCACAGTGTTTTCTTTGCATGCTTGAAAGCTAGGAGCAGCTGGTTTATCTTAAAAAAAAAAAAAAAAAAAACACTCATTTTCTTATTTCACTGAAGATCTCTGCAAACTAGTTTTGCAAAGAAAAGAGGAAAAGAAGTCCAGAGCTGAGCAATGTTGTTTTGGTGGGTCAGAGTCAAGGTTGAAATACAAACACATTTTCTGTCTGTCAGAAACAGTTCTCTTTTTTCTTCAGTCTTGTATGACCAACCCTCTTGAAGGAGTAGACCCTGCCAAAGCATTTGCAGCAAGGTATTTAAGGCTATACCTTTGTATATGTGAGATCCTACATTTCCATGCTGCACTTGTAAGGCAGGAACATAGGCAGGTGTACAGTTTGTGATTGGAATGGACTAAAACGTGGCTATATGACAGAAGTATATACTTCTACAATGTATAAAGGCATGTTTCTGATTTAGATTGCAGGAGCATAGGTTATAGATTAAGACTTCCAAATTGTCAGTGCTTCCATGCTTCTACATGGAAGTAGTCGATACATAATATATGGCTTGCACACATTATGTTGTTTTTATCCAGTTTTCTCCCCATTCCTCTGTTTTCTGCTTTAACACAATATAGATATATAGATTGTGCTGTGCTCTGCAAAACTTGCAGGTGTCTGCTATTGCTCTTCAAGGATTGCAAAGGAGTTCTGTCTCCCTCTTCTTTCCTTTTATCTATGGGCCCTGATTTAGTTGTAAGAGAAATAAAAAAGGGAGGAATGTAAAATGTTAAACAGAGTGAAAACTACAAACATTTTTGTTTTATTTATTGGTTCAGATAGCTAAATTTTCTGGAACAGAGCTGGTATCTGAGAATGGCAGATGAAACTCTATAAGTTGTGGAAGAATTTGCCCAGTGGAGCGAGTTTTCCTGATGGCAACCATAGCTTGGGTAAAAAGCTGTGGATCTATTCACGGTGCTTTCTAACATGTAGACTGCCACTGATCTCCATTTCCCCTGGGAGAAACAGTAATGAGTTTAAACCTGGACATGGTAAGATTTTGGTTAGATGTTAGGAGAATCTTTCTAATGGCAAAAATGGGCATGGATCAGGGTATTAGCCATTTTCATTGCATTAGCTTGCTTCCTTCTGACCTGAATTCATTGTGAAAACCAGAGCCTACATCAGAGGTGTTGCTTACATAGTTAATGCACCTGCCCCTAAGTTTTAAAGGCAAACATGTGAATTAAATCCTTCTGTACTGGCCCTCTCTGCAAATGCCTGTAGCATCTGAGTGGTTCTACACTGACTGTGCTCAAGTTCTGTACCTAGAACTTGTGTACTGTGTAAAAAAGCTGAAATATTGCAGATACTTAAGATGTAGCTGCATGTATTGCAGCAGGTTTCTCTGGGTTTTGAAGTCTTATGTTTGATAATTTGATAAGCATATGAAATTTAACAGAGTCTAATTAGCATTGTATAATACAGCGTACAAAATGCTGTTTATATATCTCTCACTGATAAACAGGGCATTTCATGTCATAATGTCTGAACAGTTAGCTGCATGCATGCTAAATGCTGCTTTTAATTAAACAATAAAGAAGGTAACAACCTTTATTGTATTGTTGTAAATTTTGACATGGTACAACAATTTGATTCCTTAAAAATTAATTGCCTAGGAGTGTGTTTAAGTAATATTGATTATGTTGGTGCTTTGTGTTGATCTGTGATACTTAACCCAGCATTTAAAATATCTTTTTTCCATTTTACATTTGTGATGCAAGAATAAAAGCAAAGTACAAAACAAATAGGCACTTGAATTCTAATAGCAATAAGCAATAAATGTCAGGCATCTGGAAATTATGGTTGCAATTTCATCAGAGTACACTTTGTTCTATTATGCCTGCATGAATTTTGCTACAGGCAAAATCTATTACAGATAACAGTTAAGAACCTTTCTAATCTACACAGATAGTCATGGAAAAATGCTAGAAAACAAAATGTTGGAAAATGTAATGTTGCCAAGTAAAACTGACACTCAGAAAATAACGTTATCAAATTTAGAATTGCGGAGATAATTTCTGTA
>NW_005054415.1:1986901-1994645 GCF_000277835.1 Geospiza fortis | reverse complement strand
ATAACTAAAAACATGCAGTGTATCATTAAATGTGTTTGTGTACTCCAGATAGATAGATGTTTATCTCTATACTGCAGGCTAGTTAATTTGTTTGTTTAATGATTGTTACCTGAAATAGCAGTTACCAAGTTGGGACTATACATTAGAAGCCAGTACTTTTCCATTGCTAATGACTGGATTTGAACAGCAGCAATTTCTGCTCCGGGTCATCTCTATTGCCTGCAAAAGTGTTCATGTCATATGTTTTATCATGCATTATGATGCTTTACAACACTTTAATTGACTCTGTAAAGATTTACTGCCTGTTGATCAATTAGAATTCTGTCAAGTTCCAAAAGTAGATGGTTCATTTTACATAGCATCTTGGTGCCAAAGTGCCATGTTCTAGACAGCTTAAATTTATCCCGAGTTACACTGGAGTAACATAACATAAAGCTTAGACATGAGTAAAAATGACACTTGCAGAGACTCTTAATATTTTGCATTTATACTTTTGCTCTGGGATATAATATAGGATTGAATATTGATTGATTTGTGCTCTTTAAACAAACTCTTGAAAGTGGGTATACTGGATGGATTCCACCCATCACTACCTTTTTAATAAGTTTAAATTTTTCTTTCAGTGTAAATATCAGTCCTAGAGTTTTTTTATACTTGCTTAGGAAGATGTCTTATGCAACAATAAAATGTGCAAATATATGATTTCCATTGGCAGTTTGCTTTCTTCACTAATTAGGCATTCTTTTCAATAACCACTAAGAGGAAGATATGCTCAAAATTTGGTTCCTGCAGAAAGCAGGACAATAATGGAAGTGTTAAAACTTGTAATTGTACAGTGGTTGCAGTTGGGGTTGTTTTTTTTTACTAATAGGTGTCTTGGTGAAACGTCATGAAATATTATAATAAGCTTAGTGAATGAATCATATCCTGCTTTGAAAATGTAGCTTCTGTCCTGATGAGTCAAATAGTCATAAGGGAAAGTCTTTGTGCACAAAATGTTTAGGGGATGTAATTGTGGAAGAATTTTAAGGAATGAAAATTGTTTTTACCTTTTGATGTATGACTCAACATCAATGAAACTGGAGAGCTGTGAATCTCTAGAATTCTTGTCCTACTTTTATTTAGAATAAAAAAGAGCTTTAAAAAAGTAGAAGCAAGATTGCCTCTTTACTAGTAGAACAAAACTTAAAATGCATCTTTTACTTAGTGGTCTGGTATTTGGACATCCTTTAGGTTTGTTTGGTTTTAGTTTTTTTTTGTTGTTTTTATTTTTTTTTAATGAAATGTAGAAAACAATCTTTGATTAATGTAAAATACTTCATTACTTGAAACAGAATCTGTTTCCAGTTTTGATTATTTTGGAGATCAGAAAATATAATGCCTTCTCTATATAATTTTTTTTTCTTTTGAAAAAAAAATTCTCTTTGGCCATGAAAATGTTTCCTAGTGCTCTCTAAAACTGAGTAAAAGATCTTTTATAATGGTATTTTAAATTTCTTTATGTTTAACTGATAGGTTTGCAATCATGTAAGTGCTTGGGGAACAAATGCTAGTTTGCACTATTTGTATTTAGAAATCTTTTAGTTGAACAAAGAGATAGAATTTGGCTTCAGAAAGGCAAAACAGATCAGTCAAAAATCCCGTGAGCAACGTGGTTGATTGGTTTGGGAGAAATGTATGCACTTGTGTTGATTCCATCAAAGATATGTAGATTTTCTGGGTCATGAAGAAGAGCCTATGCCAATTGTCCATGTAACTTGGCTAAAGAGGAGATTGTCTTCCCTCTCAGGCAGATGGATTATGTTCAGAAGTTGATGGCTCTGTCTGTGAAATGCAGGAGTTAAACTGGCCATGGCAATCTAAGAATCTTTCCTGTTTCTTTCCTGCTCCCTTGCCCCATTTCTGGTGATGAACACTTTAGCACCAATACCACTTGATAATGTTGGCAGCTGTGCTTACAAAGGTTTTAACAGCCCATATCTCTCCTCCCCAATTATATGAGCTAAACAATCCTGAAGGTGAAAATGAATCTTTATATTAATTGTAATCTCTTACAGTACTTGTGATGTCTTCTCATGGGTGTTCTTGTTCTGAAATATATGATCAATCTGACTGAAGAAATATAAAACCACTTTCATATTTAATATCAGAATGAAAAAAGCATATTAATGCCTTTGATGCCACAAGGGTTGCAAACCCTAGGGCTAGAATTTGTCTTGATTGTGCATATCTATGAATTTTTAAAGAAAAGAGGACAGATTCTGACTTAAATGAGACTACATGTGTGAGGAGGGTTCATATTTCAGTAGTTGTAAGATCACAATCAGACTTTAGTCTTTTGGCACTGTTTTTACAAGGAGATAGAACATGCAACCATGGGAAAAAATGGAACTCTTTCTAAAGATGTGTGCTGTATTAAGCACTAAGTTAATATTCAGTTTGCAGCTGGTTATACATAGTAACTTTTATATTCAGCTCAAATACTTATTTGAATAGAATTTATTCCAAATGGTGTTCAAAGATCGTCTCCCTGTATACTTAGTGGAATGTCATTTTGAATGAAAATGGTTCATCTGAATAAATTTGTTCATAATTTTGCTGATTATGAGAAGAAGTAGTGTATTTTCATGTAAATTTTTGGTCCTGTAAGCTTTCTATCTCTGTTTGTTGAAGTTTTATACTTGAGTAATTTAAAAATTCTTGTTAATATACTAAAATGTACAAAGCATCTAGAAATCTATTCCTTCATTAACCTGAGGGTTTCAATTCAATTACCTGATATATGTTGAGTACTTGAAATGATAGTAGTTTATTCATTTTGAAGCCCTTTACTTCCAGTGATCACAGAGCCGCAGGATATGCTGAGCTGGAAGGGACCCACAATGATCATCGAGTCCAGCTCACAGCCCTGCACAGCACCATCCCCAAGAGACACACTCTGTGCCTGAGAGCATTGTCCAAACGTTTCCTGAGCTCTCTCAGGTTTGGTGCTGTGCCACTGCCCTGGGGAGCTGTTCCAGTGCCCAGCCACCCTCTGGGTGAGGAACCTTTTCCTGATATCCAAGATAACCCTCCCTGAGACAGTTTTGTGCCATTCCCTTGGCTCCTGTCACTGTCACATGGAGCAGAGATCAGTGCCTGCCCCTCCTGTTCCCCTCTCAAGGAAGCTGTACCTGCACTGAGGTCCCCCCTCAGTCTCCTCTGCTCCAGGCTGAACAGACCAAGCACCCTCAGCTGTTCCTCACAGAGCTTCCCCTTGAGGCCCTTCACCATCCTCATGGCCTCCTCTGGACATTCTTTCATAGCATAAGATCTTTCCTGCACTGTGGTGCCCCAAACTGCCCCCAGCACTGGAGGTGAGGCTGCCCCAGCCCAGAGCAGAGTGGGACAATCCCCTCCCTTGCCCAGCTGGTGATGCTGTGCTTGCTGCCCACAGGACATGGGTGTCCCTCCTGGCTGCCAGGGCACTGCTAACTCATATTCTCCTGGCCATCAACCAGGACCCCCAGGTCCCTTTGCATGGCGCTGCTTTCCAGCATCTCCTTCCCCAGTCCATCCATAGGTCCAGGTTTGCCCCATCCCAGGTGCAGAATCCATCACTTTCCCTTGTTGGACCTCATGCAGCTGGTGATTGCTCAGTCCTCTAATCTGTTGAGGTCTCTCTGTAGGGTCTTCATGCATAGGAGAGAGTCAGCAGCAGAACCCCAGCAGTGACAGGTCACCATCACCCCTTTCACTGTAACCCCTTGTGCCTGACCCAGTTGTGCACCCACCCCATGATGTGTTTGTCCAGCCTTGTGGTGGGCATTCAGCATGCTTGTAAAAGACAGATCAAGTCGAAGTCCCATTTGAATTACCTTCACCTTGGTCTTCACATATAGGTTCTTTTTCGTGGTACCAGAGAAAAGAGGTCTTGCAAGCTGTGCTTGGCACCTGGGTCAGCTTGCCAAAGATTGTCACT
The DNA here is from genome assembly GCF_000277835.1 of Geospiza fortis. Lineage (NCBI taxonomy): Eukaryota > Metazoa > Chordata > Aves > Passeriformes > Thraupidae > Geospiza > Geospiza fortis. Next base: position 1,990,684 of record NW_005054415.1, on the reverse strand, counting down.
GAAGGTCTCTGAACAGGAGAAATTAATTGTAAAAAAAACTTCATCCTTTCTTATTGGTAACGTAAGTTTCACACACCTTATGATGAAAACCACAGCATGTCCATGTCCTAATTTGAGTCTGGACAGTAACAAATTTCAGGCACTTTTGGCTCTCAGATGAATTATTTTTTGCTTCCTTTCTCCTGAGTCCTTCCCCCAAAATACTTAAACATTTGATTACTTCCAGTTTGCTTAGTCCAAACTTTGTGCCTGGAGGCTTAAATATTAAGCTATCCTATCCTGTAGTTACACAAACCTAACTTGCAAAGTGTCTCCTTTATTTTATGAACAAAAGCTGAAACTATAACATGAACTGCAGATATTTATTATTACCATAAGTCATTGATTTGAGTGTGAACATAAGTATTTGCCTTTATAGAACACAGAGATGCTGGGAGAGATGCCTTCTGGTGGGTTCACCTGTGCTTTATGTTGACTGCACCATTAGAAAATGCTGTTCAGTTCTGTAATCTGATGTGCTTTTTATCACTTGCAAATCTCACAGTCTGTGTGATAAAAGCAAGAAAGACCAGGTGCATGAAAAGCACAGTGTGGAGCAGGAATTTGATGAGTGCAGAGATAGCATGGGGCAACATCGACCACAGTCAATTTGGGAACTTGCACAATTGAGTTCTAGGCTTTCTATAGATCTTTAGAGAAATGTATCCTGTCTGCACCTCTCTGTAAAGTGAGAATGGTGATTCCTTTGTGAAGCTCTATGCAAGACCAAGGAAATGTTACAAACTGTTATCTAAGTAAGCTCTGCTACTCCCACAGCACTGCTGTCAGGTAAGACTAGGAGATTAAATTATTTTCCTTTGTACATTGCAAGTACAATGTAATACAACCATATGAACGAAGTAATTCTGGATATTTTTTTCTGTATCCTTCCAAATCAGTCTATTTCTTTTTCCTCAACTGTGTCACCCCTCCTCCTCATCTCTTGCAACAAAAAAAATCATGCAATAATTTGTGGAGTGTTGCCACCCTGGTTTTCATTTACAGCCATGGAAAAAGCCATGGAACATTTATTATTCATTTACTAGCTATTTAATTCCATTTGTTTATTAGGTTGTTCTTGTGGAGTGACAGAGACTTGGTGAGTTTAGAAAGGTTTGCAGTCAGTGCACCACAGGTAGGAAAATACAGTTTTAGATTGGGAACTTGCTCAGTGATATATTTTTCTCTTGAGTTGAATGGATTGAAGATTATCTGCAGTGGAAGCTGTGACCTACTTAACACAAATGAGATTGCTTAATGGCTACTGATTGGTTGTCAGAGAGTTTTCTTTAAATATACATGTCCATCATTAGCCACTTTGTAATAATGAATGTCTCCTGTGTTATCCCATTTGTCTGTTTATATCACAAAGTAATGTGTCATACTGTAAAATGCAAATGTGTTCATTGAGATAAGTTTGCTTTATCCTGATGTTGAGTGGTGTAGCTACATTACATGACATACAAGGTGTCAACTAATTAGGTATTAACATATCTCTTATGTGATTGAATTTCAGAAATAATTTCTTTGAAGTGAGTAGTTGTCTGAAGTGCTAGGGAAGAGCTACCAAAAATGCCAGTGCATAAGAAATTCTGCAGAGATAGTCTGTGGAAGGGATTTGTATTCTGAGGCTTGATAAGATGACCAAGGCACAGACAACATGAGGGATAGCTGCGCCTTGTGATATTTTTGTTTCTGGTTGTGTGCCTTGTTCATCAAATGTAATGGCAGAGTTTTGCTTTAGTAGAAAGGGAAGATATTTCTACTGCTGTTAAAATATAAGAGGGCATAATCTGAAAGTTCTGATGTTTTCTCCCCACCAAATCATTATGAAACAGATGGCTATTTATTTCTAATATACAGAATTGGTTTTGTATATTTCATATTTACCACTGGAGTTGTCAGGAACATCTAGCTTATAGTTTCATAAATGATGTAGCTGACTTTATTTAGGTTGTGCACTATTAGGGAAAATGAGGAAAGAGAACACACAAATTATGAATAAATTATATTTGAAACAAATAATTTAAAGGTGTTGTGTTTTGTTTTTTGTTTCAAAGGAGTCATTACTGGAATCCTAATGGAGTAAAATTAGTCTACTTTAGTTAAATTCATCAAGAATAAAGCCAGTTCAGCAAGAAGTATTTTGAAAGTGTGATGATGTGTTGTTGATGTCTATGAATGTTGGGTAAATCTGAAAATTTAGAGTTATGATTTAATTTTCAGATGTATCAAGGTATTAGCTAAATTTCCAAAAATGCTTCCACTCTAATAACATGTGGTCTTTCACTTTAAAACATTGTGCTCTTCTTCAGAAACTTAATTGAAATGAAGAGGTCTGGACACATCTCCTTCACAGCTCTGATTGGGGCTCTCAGTGGGATCAATCAGTGTTTATAAACCTCACTTCACAATCTGCAGCCAGGATATTTCTTCTCCACTGTGAATGCACTGATTGCCTTCCCAAACTGCAAATTTTTGGGCAGGGAAAAAAAGTAATCTATGTGGCCTGTGTTCTTTCACTGCAAATCATTTGGATGTTCTCTGAGTTGTGCAGATGTAGTTGCTGGGGTACAGATGGAAACAATAAGGACTGGTTTAGTCATGTTACAAATACATTTCTCTACATGCACAAGGGCTGAGCCCAACTGGCTAATCACTTCTGTCTATATTTAACCTCATGGCAAGTTTGTGGGTTTAATGTGAATTAGTTCCCAAATTCATTGCACTGAAAAGTCATCTGTTTGAAAGTCAGCAAATACCAATTAGGAAGATGTGCCTCCCCAGCCAATTAGAATGTACAGGTGCAATAACTTTGCTATAAACAGCTTTGATGTTTATCTAGGAAGTTTTATATCAAGAAATATTTTGAAATTACATTGGGAAATGAGCCCATTAGAAAAATGTTCTTCTGCTTGATGCTAAAAAGGTGACTTAGGAGTACAGGATTCAATACTGACTGGCTGTGTTGATACAATTAACCCCTACTATTCAAGTGACCAGGGAAAGAATCACTCTGGATGAAGAGGAAATAAGAGGAAAAAAGCCCATGTTAACTTCTCTTTAATTATCTATGAGGACTTGGATTATAAGAGAGGGCAATCCTTGCAGATAATTAGGTTTATGTAGTTATTGTGTAGGGAGCAATTTTGCTTCTGTAGCTTGGCTATCCTCTGCATAGAGCAATAGTTCTTTACCCTGGAGCCAGTGGGAATGCAATGGAGCCCTGTAATGACAGTGACAATAAAGCAAGCAGCTCTTTTAGAAAAAGAAACATAATAAACTGGGCAAAGTATTTGAAGTGAAATATGTAGTGCTCCCTAGATTCTGATAAACCTTTTCCTAGGAACACACAAGTACTGGCTATTAAAAAGAGGGAAGCTAAACCCAGAATCAAGAGGGCTCCAGGAATCTGTATTAGCTAAGCTGGCAGTGTGTGCTATTACTAATAATAACTGTTTAGGTAGGTTTCAGTTTGCTGCAGCCATGCTACACAGCACTTGACAAGTGTTGCACAGTTCTGCCTATTTCCAGCATGAAGGCTGAGAGCTTTTTTCTCCTTACCTTGCTCATTACTTTATTCAGGTTTCAGCAAGATCTTTAAAGGCTTATTTAACAGGTGCAGTTTCTCTAAAGTAAGCCATGATTCATCCTTGCACAAAGCTGTGAGATAAGATACAGTATCCTAAAAGAAGGTCTTAGATTACTCTTCAAACATTGAGTAACACAAAAGCATAATCTCTT
>NW_005054415.1:1979898-1986852 GCF_000277835.1 Geospiza fortis | reverse complement strand
GAGGCTGTTTTTTAAAATTCTGTTTTGTTTTTTTTGTGCCAAAAATCCTGATTACCACTTCATAAAAAATACCCAAAACCAAACCCTATGTCAGGTGGGTAACAGAGATCCGGCTAAGTCAAGTTTGATGCAAGTGTAGTGGGGACAGGTTGGTGAAGTAAGGGCTCTAAAGGACCTTTGCCTGTTCCTCTTGCTGAAGCTCTCTTTCACATTCCACGAGTCTGTCCTGGTCTGTTTCAGTGTTTTCCCACGGATTGTGCTCTCCTTCATTCTGGGATCTTACTATTTGCACCCAGAGGTTTTGGCTTGGGCAACACCCAGCTGGAGTCATGCCCGGATTTTTGACAGTGGTGTGACTGTTTCTTCTGAGGCACATGTATTTGTTTTCATCTTTCTACTGTCCCTCCCAAAAGTAACTTCATAGTCAGGTGAATAGATGGCATTTTGCTATTGTTACCAGCCACCTTCAATTTTTCAAATAAAGACAGTTCACGGGGAAGAAAATAATCCACATTCTTCCTTGTTGGATTACTCCCTGCTGCAGGTGTAGGACTTGCATGACAAAACTCTTTGTCCTGAATGACCTTGGGGAATTGTGTGCTGATATTTGATGGAGATAATCTGTGTGGATAATCTGGTGAGCTCAGGCAAGCCAGACTGGGACCTGGCTGCAGAATGCACCTCTGCATGTGGTGGCAGCATCTTAACAAACTCATATAAGAACAAAGAGCACGTATATGAGCCAACAAGATTGTCATGCCACTTAACTGCTAAAAAAGAAAAAGAAAGAAGAGCTAGATTCTCCACCTTTTACTGACTTCATGTACTTGGTTAGTTTAAGCTTATAACTCAGGACTACTCTTCCTCCTGTGTGCAAGGGGGAGATGAGCAGTGTAGTAAAAATTTATTTCCCACCTCCTACTATTTACTCATAGACCTACACAACTGCCTACAGCAGCTACTTCAGAGAAAGTGTGTGACTTCCTTTACAGGGGTGGAGGAGGTGACTTCCTCTAGTTATTCCAGTTTGCACATTAGCACTTGCTTGAGGTGTTCCAGGAGCACAAGCTGGTCCTTTTCCTCACCATACATGGGTACCTTTATGGAATAGATGCCTTAACAGAAAGGCAGCTCTCATAAAACTGTCTTCCAAGGAATAAAGAATGGAAATTTTAATATATATTGTGTGTAAATGAAAGCTAAAGGAAGAAAAAGAAAGACCCAACCCAAAGTCCAACTTACATCTTCAACTCAGCCAGCTTTTGGTGAGAATGGGGCTGGGAACATCATAACAAATGATTTAGAGGGATTAATTGCACTGGTATTTGTAATACCTCCAGTTGCTTTCCCAGGGCTGCTACTAAAGAAATCTTTCAGCTGACAGCAAAGTGATTGGTTAATGGCAGACATGGGGAATAATTGACAACTCAGGCAAAACATCTGGGGATGAAATATATTTTGTCAAAGAGCTAAAACCCTTGTGTTGAGAAAATGCATTTTTCCCCTCTGATCCATTCTGTCAACAAAATACTTTTCATCAGAAACATCAAAGCCGTTTCATCTGAAAATTTCATTTTTGAATCCCTTTATCTATTCTGTTGACAAAAATTTCTGTCAACTGACTCAAACCATTGTATTAACAAATTTCTTTTTGTCAATCATGATTTATTATTTTGGCAAATACATTCTATAATACTCTGCTTCATTCTGTGCAGAGAATACATAAGTCAGACTCCCATCCTAATTTTTAGGGAGTGAAATTAAAAGTAAATGTAGTGTCACAACTGCTTGTCTGCTGAATCTATACACTGATTAGACTTATTTTAAATATATTCAGTTGAATTAAAGTTTCTGCTGAATAACACACAAGTTGAAGAAAGGAAACTGTAGATGCAATAAAATCACATTTATCCATGTTTTCTTTGCAGAATCTCTCTGCTAATCACAGCTTTCAGCCTCACAATAGAAAGATGATCTCTAGTGAGCTGTACTTTAACTGGTTTCTAGATGTTGATGAACTGGAGGTTTATTGTAACATCACTACCTAGAAGGAACAACTGAAATAGTAAAAAATATTGATGCACCCCTAATGTATTCCATGCTAATTTAGAATTAACCAATATAGTATACAAATTAACCTACTAGTTTGTTCCTCAAACAAAGAATATATCTGTTTAAAGATAAAGATATATAAATCATGATGATAAGAAAATTATAAGCTGTAAATGTAAAATATCTGTAATGTACATAATAACAATTTAGTCTTTTAGGTATTCCTTGTACAAATGAAAAAAAAACCCAGATCAATCAAACACTGGGATGTGCATAGGCCAGCTGACCATTCCAAAATCAAGTGTCCCCAAAATAGTCATTACATTGATGTTTCTTAATTAATTTTTGCAAATGTAAATTGAAAAATCTTTTAAACTTGGTCAATCCCTATTTTCCTTGAAACTAAACATTACATTTTGTTGTTGTTGGTTTGGTTTGGTTTGGTTTGGGGTTTTTTTTTATATTTGCTTGGATTTTTTTCTTTTCTGTGTTCTTCCTTCATTCTGGATCTTTTCTCCTGGATTAATTTTGCACTTTAATGTTAATTTTATCTCTGGAGTTTCTGCCTTTTATCTACTGAGCGGCTACAAAGCAGTCACTTTCTATGTGCAGTATGCAATCCAGCTGACAGGTCATCATTTATTAGCATCTTTTATTAGAATGTTGGGAATTTGGCATGTCTTTTTACTGAAAATATTGTATGATGGATTGATTGATTGACACTAACCAAAATTTGTTTCTTCATCTACTATCGAGTAGATGAAGAAATATTCCAAATAGTGAGACTAGTTAGATGCATGTAATGTCAGAAATTCCTAGAAAAATATGGAACAGCCAGTCAAGGGAGTGTTTTGCTCAACAATATTTCAGATACTTTAAGAAGGCAATCCTAAATTCTTGTAGAATGAGACTTAGTTAGGCTGAATTTTGCTTCCAGAAATGTTAGCCCTTGTCAGAATACAAAAGCTACAAGGGAAAAAGGCAAATATTTTTCTCCTGTGTAATAAGTCAGAGAAAGCCAGGACAACAACTGTACATCTGAAAATTATAGCTTTAAGAGAAATATTGGTTTTGAGAAAGACATAAACATAGGTATTCTTCACTCATTTAGCACTAAAGGAGTTTTCTTCTCTTTTCTTAGCCTAGGAAACCTGTATTGACCAAGCTGCCCTAATCACAGAGGAAGCTGCTAGGAAGGACAATTGGTAAGGGAAAAGTGTGGTTCTTCAAATAGAAAACTTGATTCCAGAAGAAAAAAAACCTTTTACTCCAGGGAGTGCACTTGCTTTTAGTGGAGGCTGAACCTTGCTGGAGTTGTTCTAGACCAGCTGCACATCAGGTTTGTGTGCATAAAGAGAAGGGAAGTGTGAGGGGTTGGGCTGCACAGACGCCACCCTGACTCTGAACGTGTGTGTGACCTCAGAAGTCCAGAGAACTATAGAGGAACCTTTTCCCTGATGGGGGCCAAGTTAATTAAGAGGAATGAAAAGAATAAATCTGTTCTATGGATTTTTCCAGTGGTTGTTCAGTGGAGGCTGGTTTCACCAGGAGCTGATTACAATTTAATGTGTTACCACAAAACATGGACAATGCTGTATAGAGATTTTTTACATAGAAACTAAAAGAGCAAAATTTGATATTTTATGGCTTTCTCCCAAGGTCATTAATATTTTACTGTTTTGTTTAATGAAGGCAATAATCACCTATGTTCCCTACAGCCCAAAGTTTCTTTACCCTCACCTCCCTTTTTTCCTTTCCCATTGCCATGAAATGAGAGAGGCACATGTGAAAAGATGTACAATAAGTATGTTACTGAAAGATAAAAGCTGTGCTCTAGCACATTTTTTTAATTTATTAAGGTTCAAACTTCTTATTGAGGTTGGTGGGATTCAGTCACTGATCCTATGAGAAGAAAAAGAAAAAATGGCTTGGAATAAGAATATGGTCCAGGAGCAGTTTTCAGTGAGTCTTTTGGAGATGTGCATGTCTTCTCCTTGGAGACGTTATTTTTATTAATATAAAATTGCTGGCCTCCTCCATTGTCCGGTATAAAAGAGTAGTGCTGGAAGTGGAACTAGTGTTCCTCCAATTCACTTTTCTGGGTAGGAAGAATGAACTAAATATTGCAATTTCCTCATAACATGTGTATGCAGAAGTAAAGATTGATGCCTAGCTTGAAAGAGCGAATGAATAACTGCACTTGATGCAGCCATCCAACTGGGCTGGAGTTAGAAATTTTTTCTTATGAAAAGTATTTTCAGTTTTATCATGGCAAAATAGAGGGAACGTGGTAGAGAAGACTGGGCACTGTAGATTTGGATTTGCTAGTTTCCTTATGAAAGTATTTTATTTTGTTTCCTTGTTTGTAGTAAAAATAAAGATATTTGCTGTCCCTTGTGAAGTGCTGGCATACCCATAGTATCACAGAATTATACTCTGTTACAGAAACCATTCATCATAAGAGTTAAATCACAATGGAAACTTGTCTTAAGTTTATATTTATTTTAGTTTCTCCTGTAGACAGAGTGAACTATGCTCTGTAGTCCCAATATGTTAATTTATTTTGTTCTGCTGATTCAGTTTGGCCATAGTACAGCTGCAGGAGAAGATTCTTCACTGTTTGTTAATACTATACATTTTAAATTATGTTTGTTTTTGAAGATTTTAGCTTTTTGCTGCAGCATTAACTGTAGAATAAAGAAGTGCTACAATATTTTTGCTATTTGTCCCAGCAATGACTCTGATTTTACTTAAGAACTTTAAAATCCACTGAGGGAATAAGTCTATCTGCATCAATTCTCATGATTCCCTAAAATCAGCCAGATAGAAAATACAGCCTGCAATACCTGTGAATACATGCATCATTTTGTCCTTCATGATATATTAGCGGTGTCAAGTGCTCATGAGATCATAGTTGATAGTGGTTGATGATATAGGCTGGATGGGTGGTGAGTTAAAGCTTTTTTAAATCCATCTGTTCCAGAATTCACTCAGCTGGATTCAAGCCCTCTTCCATCTTTTGACAGCTGATGTAAAATCAGGAACATCTCTACTGAAGGCAAGTCAGTTATGCTGTGTCAAGGAAGTGAAGGTAGGAAAAAATGATTAATTCCTACTCTAGTCTTGTTTGATTAAAGCAAGCTCTGTCACAGAAACCCATGGAGTTTTGTCTGCTAAAAACTCTCAGAAGCAATTGCACACTGACCAATTGCTGTAAAACATTATGGATTTTGTTTTTAACTGAGGCTACTGTATACACTTTCTTGAAACCCTTGCTTATCCTCTTTCTTGGAAATATTGCCTCTTAATGTGAGTAAAAGCAGGGTTTGCTTCTATTCTTGAATTGTGTTGGTTTTTTTGTCAACCATCCAGCAATACATTGCATTTGGATCAGGTGTAGTCCAATCATAAAATCATAGAGTATCTCAGCTGGGAAGGGACCCATAAGGATCTTTGCTATAGGCCTCTAAACAATTTGAACGTGGCTAGTTGTCTTAATTATTTATTTCTTCATTAGAGCAAATATTAAAATCTGCAAACTGCTAGGTAAGCATTGAGTGCTGCCAGAATTTCCTTGTGTAGGAAGGATTTTCCATTTTCTCATATTTTATGCATATTTATATAGTCTAGTTGGTTCCTGTGGTGCTGATGTGGGGATCTCAGTCTATTTCCTTTGATTGTGGTGCTGGGATGAAACAATATCAGTGGAAATGAGGTGATTATTTAGAGGGAGCTCTATATCTGTCCATATTCATTAGTGTGTCCTAACTTGTTTTGGGCCCTTGCATTTTGCACCGAGACTTTTATTCTTGCTTTGGTATTTAAATCTCCTTGATCAATAGCATGTTACATTGTCATTTTCTGCTTGTTGTGACAGTTTTCTCTACTCAGTCTGTCTCTCCAACACACAGCATATGTGCACACATACTCCTAAGAAGGAATCATCATTCATCCCTCTCCACAGCGTGCACATTGCCCAATTTTGTACAGAAAGAGATGGCATTCTAGGGATTCTCAGTTAAGTTTTGGATAAAACTGATGGCTGTGCCATTTGAACTAATTGCATACATAAGGTCAGCACTAGGACTTAAACTGCCTTAAAATGTAAGTATATTACAGGCCTTGGTGGTTGAAATCAATGTGAAATGTGATGTAAATTGGTTTATTTAGATACCACCTTTGTGCTTATACTTGTGGTCATATTAGGTGCTTTACTGGTGGGATTAGCAACTTGCTGTCTGCATTCCAGGCAGCCATAGAGGGTTTGCATGAAAAAATAAGAATACAACTGGGTGAATCATATATTGCATAGCCCAAGCTGAAATACTGTGCTTTCTGTTACTCTACTTGCATGTTTATGTAACATATAAACATTAGTGTTTCAACATTGCTCATCTCCAGCTTAAATAAGATTCTCTTCCTGAAGATGAAAAATGAGAGCAAAACCTCTCCTTTATGTAGAGTGGACTTGATGGCTAAAGCAAGGAACAGATCACTTTCAAATTACAGCTGCTTCAGAAATTTGTTTTACAGCGTTAGCTTTGAAAGAGACAAATTCCATTCTCTGGCTTGCTGATGCTGCCAGGTTGTCCCAGTTGCTCAAGACATAGAATGGATAAAAGGCATTTGAGGGTTGTGAAGCTGCATTAGGCATTGCATCATGGGAACATCTTCATTGTATGCAACACAAGACTTGGGGGCAGGATCTTTTGATCTGCTAAATTCCTTTTGCCTTTGTCCTTATGCACCTTTCCAAGTTCTGCTGCTTTGCATTCTTTTTCCCCAACTGTCTGTCTGTGTTGGCTTAGTTTGTGCTTGGACGAGATTTGAGCATTCCAGTGAGTCTGATTGTTTCACTTCTGTGAACCTATTTCTGTTCTATTATGTTAGTATCCTGCTTTT
>NW_005054415.1:1973492-1979888 GCF_000277835.1 Geospiza fortis | reverse complement strand
ATTCCAGTGGTAGAGAATATGCCAGACCAAACCAAGAGCAGCTGTTTCTCTTTTTCCTAGATTTGAAATGGGTTCAGTGTCAATTTTTTATGTCTTTCTTGGTATTTTTCCTTCCTAACCAAGAATATCTGTGAGACATAATAAATAACTGAGACTTAAAAGTGACACCTGTCAGTGGACAATCATGTTTTTACTGTCTTGTGGAGAGGATGAAGGCAATATATTGAATCAGGCCAAACTCCCTATTGAAGTGTGCCACACAATGTTTTGTTCTGCTGATGTAATACTGTAGATAAACCAAACCCAGGAGGCAGACAGACATGAACTAACATGGGCAAACCAGGCATCTTCCCCCTTTATGCCCCTTATCCTCTTGGAGGTTGTGAAATCCTGTGTTTCCTCCTGCTGACAAATGTGTGAGCTCCTGTCTGATTTAAGTGTTTGTGATAGAAATGTTCAAAGTGGAGGAAAGTTGCCTCAAACTTTCCAGATTTTCTGACTTTGAGCATTAGGCTCTCCTTTGGTGCGTTTAAAGAGAGATTGATGACCTTTTCACTTACTAGAGTATTCTAATTGCTTTAAATGAGCTCCATTTAATTGGTTTAAATTATTTTAAGTGTCTAATTTCACTATTCAGTGTCTTAAGATGCCTGTCATAATAGCTGCTATAAATATACATATTGACTTTCAATAAATAGTTTCCTGTTCTAGCTCATAATCTAAGTGTTGCCTAATACTGGATGGTGAATGTGTCTGTTGCCTTGAGGCTTCCTCTTGAGGTCAGTGAGTCTGTTAGCTGAACTAGATCAGGATCACAAGAATTGGTGGCAAGAGTTGTCCTGTAGAATGTGAACTCTAGTACAGTCTTTAATTTTTTAGGTGAATGTGTGCTAATACTCTACTGAGCATTTCCTCTTTGCATTCCACTATCAGCCTGCACAAAGTGACAGGAGAATATGTGGGTGATACCAAGGCACACAAGGCTTGGCTATGCCTGTGGGGAAGGGTCCATCTCTCCTCTTGAGCCTTTAAAGAGTCTGTTTGGTCTCAGTGGACCTCTGGGCTAAGTGGGGATGGATTTACTTCTATTTCTCTGGAGTTAGCAAGACTTGCTGTGTGGGTAAGGGAGGGAACTTTGTACATGAGTTTATTTTGACTTCAACCTTGCAGCAATTCTCCCATTTTGAATGCTTTTTAAGTTGCCATCTGTTTTCTGTTTGTTTATTTTAAAGCTCTCACATTTTCCCCCCGCATTCCCTTCTGGGTAAGTGGGCTAAAATGAGTTTGTGTGCTGCAGTCTCCTCGCTTCAAGCCGAATACCCAATTGCCACTAGTGACACACAAAGACAACGTGTGAGGGTGAGGAATTCTACAGAAATATCGTAGAGCTGCTGTTAAGTACAAGCCAGTAAAGCTTTGGAGTCAGAAATGACTTTTCCACAAACTGGGATGCTCCCTCCCCACAGTTCTAGCTGCTGCTGACTGGCAAATACTCAGGTACACTTCTTATGTCCAGAGGTACTGCAGGCTTCTAAAGTGGGGATTTTTAATTTATTTTCTTCATTGTACTTGCATAACAATATTGCTATTGCCAATTATCTCTATTATACAATATATCTCCCTTGTGGAAGTTTATTTTTAAACTTAAGTCACCTCTAACCCATTACTAGCTAAGTGACAATGAGGCCCTTTTGTATTGAATAGGGATGGTTACAATTAAAGAGTTAGCTTCATTTCTTTACAGAGTATTTTTATATTGTTTCTCCAACTTTCATACAGCTTCCCTATGTGAACAAGGCATTAGGTAAATCTGTCACATTTGTTATATTTCCAAAATGACATCCATAGGCTTATAGCCATAATCTAGCTGAAAATATATGTTGCTTAGTGTAAGAATAGGAACTGTATTTTACAGCTAAATTTCAGCATTTTGTTTTCTTTTGTCTGTCTTTGCCTACCATATTAATGTGAAGCTGAATCTGGAGCTGAAAAGCAAAATAAAGTATTGCTCAGCTGAGGTTTCCCTGAGGTGACATGGCCTGGAGATTAGGTTGAGAAAAAGTCACATTTTGCTTGATGAAAGTATTCTGCATTACACAGGGATGTTTGTCTGCAGGGATATGAGTTACACTAAATTACTATTACTGTTCATGGACAAAAGAATTTTTTTCATCATCATCTATTTCATCTCCCTGAGTCTTGCACTTTAGCACTAAAATAGCTACTGCTGAATTTCTTGGTATTTGTGAAAATTCATAGCTGATGGATCACTCCAGTGACTTTGGACAAACCACAGCATTGCTATTTTACCATCTGACTTGCTGTGTCCTTCTTGCAATTTCCAGCATGCCTCGACAAATTTATATTCTGTACTTGCATGATCAGGGTCATTGAGGCTTCAGTGTAGCTGGTGCAGTTTCACATGGACATTCAGATTTAGTTCAGCGTTAAAAAAAAAAAGAATGTAAAAGCTTTCCAGGAAAAATACTTTCCCCTATCTTGAGAGATTTCTTAAATCTATCTTTTTTTTTTTTTTCAGATTATGTGACTGGTCACTTATTATACTTCTACTTTTAAATTTAAATTGGAAAAAAAAAGTTGATTATTTACATTATTTAGAAAAATAATTAAGGAATCTGCTGTCAATACAAGACAATAGAATGAAAGAAATTTGCATCCTAAATGGAGACTGCTACTACAAAAAGACACATTGTATATGACAGTGATCATTCATATGATAAGGATGGACAATACAAATAATACCTAAATGACTTCAACATGAGGATTTTGGAAAAGATTCACATTGGGCAATAAAAAAATAAAAAAACCACAAACAAAACAAGCAAGAACCAACCCCAGAAGTAAACTAAATCTGTCCTTCCCAGTCAAAACTATTAACTTCTGTGTGGTAAAGATAGGGCAAAACTAAACAATTCAAAAAACTCTACTGAAGGGATATCTACATCTGATTTGGTATCTTCTCCAGGAAGTAGAATATACACTGCTCCAATATTTAATTTTTTTCACTCTCTGATTACATCATGCCCCCAGGGTTGTTGATATTCCCTCACATTTATGTATAAAAATGTGTATACTTTATACTATACTTACACCTGATTATCTTATCATTATATGAGATAGTACCAGGGGAATAAGTACTCCAAATTAATATATTTTAAACCCTCGATTTGTATGATTTTCTAAATGTATGATTTTCTAAATGGTCCTTCAACTCAGAAGCTACAAAAACCCAGTTTGGTTTTGTGGTGTGTTTTTATGTTTTGTTTTTTTAAATTATATTCAAATAGTTAACAGAATTTAAAATGTATATATATCCTGAGTTGTCATTTTGCTCTTGCAATTCTATATGTAGACATTCTATGGTGAAATGATAAATGATTACCAGCCTTGAAAGGAATACTCATTGTTTTCTCACATGTGATTTCACTCTGGGTATTCTGGAGCCTAATACATAATCATATGTTATATTCTAAGAACATTTCCTGGTTTGACTGACCAATGAACAGTAAATCTTTTTCAGAAGTGTTAATATTATGTTATTTTTTTTTCAGTTTCTAGATTAGATCTGATTTCAGATACAATCCAACATAAATATCTGAGACTACAGGGAAGTGTAGCTTCCCATAAATCTGGAAAACCTATTCCTCCCATTTTTTTCAAGGCCTACCATGATTTATTTTTGTTCCCTGGTTGATTCCAATTTCATATGGATCTTGAAATATATTTACCTATTCACTTTCTTGTCCTTAAATGATTCTTGTTGAAGATGCTCATAGAATAAAGATGTTATAAGACTTGTTGATGTAAATGAAAATGCCTTTACTCCAGTCAGTACTTGCAGTAGGACCTGGCTTGAGGGGAGAAATGTGATTCTGCACTAAAGCACAAAGTGATGGAGGTCAGGTTCAGAGATTGCAGCATCATGAACTCATCTTGCAGGGCTGGCTGGGGATGCAGTTCTCTAGTTCACCAAAAGGAGCGAGATGTCTCCAAGAAGCACAGCGCAGTGGGTTGTGTGCTGCTCTCTGAAATGTCTCACAGGCCCAGTCCCAACCTCTGCCCCTCCCATGGGGCTGCCTTGAGACTGCAGTAAAAAAAATACAGAAGTGCCTCCTAAGATTTGCTTTCATACCTCTTCGTGGAAATAGTCCCCTCCACAATGCACTGGTGACAGGAGGGGATGGGAATTGTCTGCTCCATAGGTAACTGTAGCCAAAAGGAAATTGAACAGATATGCAAAATATTCCAGTCTGGCAATTTAGCTTCATTCTACTTTTTCCTCATTAAAATGTCATTCACTCTACCCATTCTACCTACTCCTTAGAATGATCTCAGTTTGGAAAGGGCAGATTAAAGTTCATAAAGATGGCAACTCTAAAATATACTTTTAAGATCATTTAGTTGTCTTTTTCTGTAAAGCATTGCATTTCCATTGAATTTGATTTGTGAGATCATTCTTTCCTGGCTGTTGCTAGGACAACAAAAGCAGTATTGTACTTCAGTACAAATAGTACATTGTATCTATTAGCCTTCAGAAATACTGCTAACATAATCAATATCAAATATATTGAATATTTTAGATTTTTTAAATTACATTTACAGTGGAAAACAATTTTATTTTCAGTGTACTTTAGCATCTGTGTGGCTCTGTATTGATTTTCATTTCAACTCTTGTGTTCTGGTGTCTGGCTTGGACATTATATTGGTATTCCCTCTGGAAATTCAGCTTTTCTATGTGAGAGGAGTCATGCTAAATGGACATAACTTATAACTTAGAAGAACAGTTACTATTTCACTGCATTTGGAAATCCAAAAGATTTGGAAGAATTTCTACTGTAGCTATTTAAACCTTCTCCAAGATATGCTTTGAATGAAATTATTCTAGTCCTGAGAAAATGGCTGCAAGTGAATCTGTCAGGGACCAGGAGCTCCCCATGGCGTGCCCTGCAAAAACAGGTTCTGCTGATCTCACTTGGAGCTTGAGATCATCCAGCATCAGCTGGATGGGAGGGAATTACAGAGAGCTCATTTGAGAGTCTGAGCTCTTTCAGGTACAGGAAATAAAGAAAGCTCTTCAAAACACACGGACAGTATTTAAACCCAGGTGCTTTGAAAACTGTTTAAATTCAGGTGCTGCTCAGGTTAGGCAGTAATTCTGTTTTTGCAGTATTATTGTATCATAACCATCACATCATCATGGTTGAGTTAACATCTAGACTGAGTGGCAGGTGGTAATTTTATGTCCCTTAATTGTATCTTCTAGGATTTAAAAACAATTGATAGTTCTATATGACAGAATGCTAGTCCATGTGAAAATAAAATTACTCTGTACTCAATTTTTGCTTTTTTGGGATGGTAAATAACCATGCCACTTCTGCATAGCTTGGACATAGAATCCTACTGTACCATAGACAGTGTTGTTATCCTACTGCTCTCATAGCTAATAAATACATTATATAGAGATCCCTGGCTCTCATGGAGAGAAAAATTTAAACACCTGCTTGGAACTATGACATGCACTTAGGGTTAAGCATATGAACATGGACAAAACATTTAATCAAGCACCTCCTCATTGCTAGAGGCACAACCAAATCCTAAACCCTCTAAGACAGTTTCTACGTCAAAGTTTTCCAGCTGAAGGGCACATTACTCATTTTTTTAAAAGATCTGGGTCCAGAGGAATCAAATATTTTTCATTGTAGACATCAAATTTCACAAGCTTCCCACCACCCATATGTGATATCATACATTGCTTCATGTATTTGATGAGCAGTTAATGACAATATTTTAATTTTTGGCTTGTGCAGTATTTGATAACCTCTCAAAGTACAATTGTTATTGTTTGGGGATTTTTTTGTTTGTTTATTCATTTGGGGTTTAGTTTGGTTGGGGGTTTTGTTTCTTTTTTTGGTGGGGGGGGGTTGAGTTACTTCTGGGATTTTGTTTTAAATCCGTGACAAAGGAAACAGAAGTTTTATACTTTGGTGTTTTCTCAATCAGGTGTTTAGAGATGCTGATTGCTCTCAACTTTTACTAAATGCAGTGGGAATTGTCTCAGTGCATATCAGGATCAAGCCATGAAACCATTATGTAAAATACTTTAATTGAAAGTGTTGTCTTGCCTTCTCAAAGGAACCTAAATGCTATTAAAATTCAGGGGAATGTGGGCATCTAGCTTCTTTTCACTCTGTTCAAGATCTCGGCCAATGTTCTCTAAATAAATTAGAATTTTACTTGTTTCTGACCAAAATAATAATTTTTCCATTTCTCAATGGTTATATAATAGTAATTTCTCTGCTTTTGTGTGCTAGTGTGCCCAGGCCAATAATGGATTCTTTGATGCAGCTGTCTTGAATTCCATTTACTGTTTTTGGC
>NW_005054415.1:1972124-1973455 GCF_000277835.1 Geospiza fortis | reverse complement strand
TATTTTTAATTTTTATTCTGATAATGTATATTATTTTTATACAGAAGAGACCCCTTTCTTATTTGCACATAGTTTGCAATTCATTTTAATCCCTAATTTTTCAGAAAGACTGATGATAAGAAAATTTCATTTTTTTTCCTGGTCTTGTATTGTCACTTACAGAAGAGCTGCTGAGAACATTGTGTTCTGTTTGACTTAAAAAAAACAGCAAACAAAAAAACCCCTGTCAGGTTCAGAGAAGCTCATAATGACTCATAAGAATCCTTGTGGAAAACAACCAGGTAGATTTTTATGAAGATATCCAGTGGGATTTTATTTTTCTGGAGGCTTCATGTCTGCAGTGTGTCTGTGAAATGTGTTTAAAATAGACTCATAACTATGTTTGCTTCATCACTGATGAAACCCAGGGTTTTTTTCATGATAGAGTAGCACAGGTTGAAATAAGGACTCTATGTGTGAGTAAATGTAACTTTGTATTACAATGCTAGTTAATTTAAATATAAATCTAAACATGAATTGTTCTCTTTTCTGTGGAATGAAATGTCTTCCCCTATAGTATTGCAATTTATTGTTATTTCAATCTTATTGAACCTTTTGAGCTCTTTTCATGTTTTGAAGCCAGGAGAAATTCATGAACCTTTTTTCTTTGCATAGTTATTATTTCATATTACTTGTGCAGTCAGTTCATTTTTTCTCTGCTGTCCTTGTTTATGAAAGACATGTGTAAGCATCATCTCTATATAAAGTTGGATTGGCAGGAAGAAGGAAGAAGAAATTAGATTCTCCCATTGATCTTTGTTTCACATATTCTCTCTGTTTCCATTCTGTTTGCTCTCTAATGCATTTTGCCTCCTGGTCCTTCCTTTGAGTCTATATTTTCTTGCATTCTGCTCTTGTTTAAAAAGTTTTGAATTCTAAAGAACAGTTTCTGAATCTACAGTTTAAATGGGTTTTGTTCTAGTGCATTTATGGGGCTTCAGGAACGTGCAAACAGTGTCAAATGCTGAAGCATTTGTGTCTGAGCACAGGAGCCGGTGACAGATTTTTCTGGTAGCAGCAAGTGAAGCTAAGACAGAGCAATGCTCCAGCCACCTGATTTGTTTCCTGCCTACAGTCTGAATGGCTTGATGAAGTAGAACGGTTTTAAATACTTCAGGAGCTAGGACTGCAGGCATTAAAAAAATCTAGCATTGTACTATAGTAACATAATGTGCTGTTTCTTTCCTGGAGAGCACAGGAATAGTGGCTGTTGTGTTGTTCAGTTCAGCGTTTTATTGGGTGTAAGTCCTCAACTGGCATAAACCATCTTTGTTCTTCCAAGTTTTAACCAG
>NW_005054415.1:1953055-1972063 GCF_000277835.1 Geospiza fortis | reverse complement strand
TGTAAATCAGTATGATTCTGCAGCTGGTTTCATGGAACCAATTTGCACCATTTTTTATGGCACCAGATATAAAACCAGGGAATTTCTGGAATAAATCTTATCAAACCAGATGACAATCTGAGTGTTGAGAAAGGGTGGCTTTTTAGCCATTTCTTTGGTTTTGTTTTGATTTTTTTTTTCTGTAAAGGTATATCCTTAACTGTACACCTGAAAATGTTTCCAGTAGCCATTGGGACAATAGTAGCTATACTTTGATTTTTACAGTCAGAACATCTCTACTTGCTCTGCATTATAGAGCATAAAAGGATTTGTAACAATGAGTGGTGTTATTTGAGCATTTCTTGTGAAATCATTTGAGCTGGTCTTCCATTGATGGAGTCAAATCTGGCATGAAATTAAATCCAATTCAAGAACCTCATGAATAGCAAGGGAATGTCTGGCCACTAAAGTCCTCGCAATTACCTTGTGGTCTTTATAGGATGGGTGTCCTGAAAACCAAAGTGACAAATCTGTCTGTGTTTGAGTGGTCATCTATGCCTCAGTAAGCAGACTTTAAAGACAGGTTCTAAAAGCCAGAGGCACTCAGATAGACTCCATTAGAAAACCATTCCATTTCCCTTCATGGTCGGAAGATTTACTATCTTAGGGGCTTTTGCTCCCCAGTCAATAGTAGTGTTTGATAAAGGGGAGGGAGAAGAAAAAAAATGGGGGGGGGGGTACTGGATTCCCAGTACAAAGACTCTGTATGTAATATATTTAACTGTCAAGAACCTTTTCTTGTGAGTAATGTGCAAGCTTGCAAGTAAGAGAACTGAAGTTGTCAAGAGTTCTTGTAGTGAGGGCGTTGCAAGAGATGCATCCGTGACAGGTGGTATTGTCAGGGTCTCCAAACTACATTTTCCTTAAATTTGTGTGAGTGTTGGTTTATTTATATTTCATTTTTATGCTGCTTTTATTTTGTTTACTGGATTTTTGAAACACAAGAACAGAATAACCTATTCCAAGACCTGGACAAAATGTAATGTTCCTGTGGACAGATGGCAGGATCCCACAGAAATCTGGGGACCACCAGTGGAAATATGGTGTTCATGTAAATAGATGCAAGGTGAAAGGAGTGAGGACCCTCACACCGTACTGTCACAAAATCCACCAGATGCATCAGTCAGTGTACTGGCCAAATTCAATCCCCTTTTTCCTCATTTTGTGTTCATTCCCCAAATGCAGAACATAACACTGCTGAAGTCCTCTGGCCTGTCATTTTCACAGTGAGATTGGAATTTGGCAGATAAAATATAACAAGCAAACTTCATCCTACTATGTGCATTTTCTCCAAAAGCTGGGCTGGGCATGTAGCAAACCCTTTTGAATAGAGAGTTTCTTCTTTAATCCTCTATACCCACATCTCTCTCCAGACCTCTGAGAGCCTGAAGGCTGCTCTTTGGGGCTATCCTCTTTGGTAATGCAGCAATATAAATGCTTCTAATACCTGAGATAAATGCATCACTCCAAATTTCAATATCTCAAAAAGAGCCTGGTATTCTGTATGTGGACACTCACAGCTGAACTCTGACATTGGGTGTTGAGCTCTGCACTGTGGATAATGCAGACAAAATAGTCTCCAGGTGCTTTGCTGGCTTTGCTCAGATTCAGCCTGTGGAGCTGTGTTTCAGTCTTGATGCAAACTGCATTATAAACACTCTGTGCTTCTGCTGACAGCAGAGAAACCACTCTGGGATAAACGCCGGCATTAGTGCAAAATGTCTCTAAAGAATTCAAGTATTTCATCAAAAGATTTATCTTTTGGTTTCTGTGGTTGTTTAAGGCTGTGCAATGACCCATAGGCAGAAGCTATGTGATGGATAGTCCATCAGTATTTCATATCACCCCAGCAGCCACCCTCTAGAAAGGGAAACTGGAATTAAAACTTTAATATTTGTTAAAAGCTGACACTTTTGTAGCCTCAGAGTTCCAGTTCCTGAGGGAGAAGAAAAAAGTTGATTTACAGGATATATTTTAGAGTTGTGACTTGAAAAGCATATTTTATTTGCTTTGTTTCCTTTCTGAAAAATCTCAGTCCAGGAGAGAGTTGGTGCTACTCTGAGCCAGGCAAGTTCCATTGAAGTCAAGGCAATATTTTAACTCTTCAGCTGCAAGCCTGTCCCTTAGTCCTTAATTAGTTAATGACTGAGATTAGATAGGTTGGTCAATGATTGCAAGGGAGGTGGAAGCACAGCTTATATTTGTATTTCAGTCAATGTCTGCATTAATGTGTTCATTTATTGCTGCTGGCACTACAGATAAACCTGTGTATGATCTTATATAAGCACTGAAATTGCCTGAGAGAAACTGAAACCAGAAAATGGTCCCTAACCAGGTAATAACTCCCACTCTTTAGGTCTCCTCATGAAGGACTGAATCTTCACACTTCCCAAACAGTTAAACAGGGTCCTTCTGCTACACAGAGAAAACAAATTCCCAGCCAGTCTAAGTCTATTGAAATCAATGAAATACTAGCAGCAGAAAAATTTGCTCTATTTTAAAATTATGCTTTGTATTCCAGACCCCTTTTTCATTTGATATAGTGAAAAGGGCAAGATAATTCCTTCAGCTGATTAAAGCATGAGTCTACTATTGCTTCTTGTTCTTAAATCCTTGGTAGCTTTTGTTCAGCCTAATAGAATTATTCTTTACACTCTATTGATGCTTAATATTTATTAGCAACTGTATTTTATAATATGAATATCCATCTTGATCTTATTTATAAATCAAAGCCTATAAAAGAAAATATCATTATAGCAATATCAAGATTAGAATCACACCCTGTATGTGTTAGTAATGTTTCATTAGAGACCAGAGGTTGTAAGTAGTATTTTTCAGTGGCAACTGCTGTGGCACAGTAGGATTATATTTTCAAGAATTCTTATCAGGGACTTTGGATAGAATGATATGAAAATGCTTCATTATTATGTTACTGCTTGAGACTGGTGCACAATATTTGGAATTCTCAAATAAATTTATGTCATATTTTAGTATTGGCAAATTTATTGCAGTATCACACTGACTTTTCTGTTCTATATAAAGCATAAAAATTTAATCATGCTTGACTAATTAAATATGTGTTAAAACAGAGAATTATGGGATTATGTTATTTAAAAATACAAATGATTATACAGTACACTTATTTCTGTGAAAATATACCCAATAGACAATAGAAAATGGTGGAAAAATGCTTGTTATAGATGTTGTTAAATGAAACAATTTAGCAGAGATGGACTGGGTTCTGCAACCTTTTTTCCAAATCCTTTTTTTTTATTACTCCTTGACTAGCCCCACTGATTTCAATAAAGATCACTTGGAAGTTAAGTTTGATAGTGTAAAAAAGGTACCAGAACCTTTGTCAGGGGGAAGTGGTAACTACTCTTACAAGAAGTAATTCTACATTTCATGAGATTTACTACATATTATTCTTTTTTTCTTCCTATTCATACTTTCCTTCTTTCCAATAGAAAGGTCACTGTCTCTCATTTTGGTTTGATTCCAGGGAAGTTGAGAGAATTGTCAGTCATGTTAAGTGGCCAGGAAAAACACAACATTTCTAGGGTGTCTCAAAAGAAAATACCCAATCACATCTATCACACAAGCTGCAGGTGGTATCATGAACACCAGCATTATCATCACAGTAGAACTGATAGCAGCCAAAGCTCACCCTAGAATCATAACTGCTTTTCATCTCACCTGGGTGGGTACTCTCCTAAAAATGTAAGTTTTATCTTAAATTACTTCTTTGTCAGAGGGAAGATAAATGGAGGAAGAAAATGGAAAGAATTTGGCAAAAAATATTGGGGCTGAAAAGTTCCTGGAGCTTGGCTGTGAGATCTCCTAGTTGTTCAGTATGAGGCTTTCTGTGGGCACAGGGAGAGCAGAGAGCACGGCTGGTCTCTCCAGAGGAGCCAGGTCCCCAGGAGTGCAGAGCCACACATCACCTGTCTGTGGAGGCTGTGTCCTGGCTGGTGACATGGCAGAGTCACAGATCCAAGCTCAGTCATTCTGCATTTTATTTGGAGCAGCATTTCACTGCTCTCTGATACTCAGTATGGGAGAGGAGTGGAGCAAAACCAAGCAACACAACAACACAACCCAAAATATTTCAAGGTTCAGCCATAGTCCTCCTTTCCTACAAAAAAATAATTCAAAACAAAAAAGTTCTGAGGATGCTTATAGGCATTTTCTTTGCCCATTACTCCAGGCTCAAATTTACTTCTCCTCACAATAATGTTGCAGATAAATTAATATTTTCACAAATGGCTTCTAATTTTTGGCATTTCAATTTATATGGCCACAATGAAATTCTGGTTTTCACTTCTCTAGTGCCATTTCCATATTTTTATATAATCTGTAATATTAGATCATCGTCTGTCAGCTGAGTTGCAGTAAATGGAGTGAAATAAGATCCATAGTCTATAGCAATTAAACTGTAACCCATGGATCTTGGAGTAAAATTCCTGGAAAGGGTTAAGGGTTGTCTGTTATCTCCTGAGAAAGATTTGAAATGAATGACACATCCTCTTATTATTTTCTTTGGCGAAGAAAAACAAGGGAAAAGATAGTGGAATGGGTAAAAATGGGATTACTTACTGCCCTTTTGGAGGGGACAGCTTGGATCCAGTGTTTTCTGTCACACTAAGGATTTGTTTGCCAAGGAAAAGGCACAAAGTGGGTTTGGGACAGGATCTGCTTTCTGGGTAGGTGGGAGAGCCCCAGCGGGCACCTGCCCCACCCAGACCTTGCTGGCATGGCTGAAATCCTAGTGGATAAAATAGGATCATCCCAGAGTGTGAACCTCATTGGAGGTGATACTTCAGCAATAATAATGAGACAGTCCCCAGAAATTATAATTAAAAATGGGACGTATTTTGAATTATAGAAGATTTAAGAGTAAAGAGGTTACAGAGAGTGGAATATTGTCCCTGAGAGACAAGAAAAAATGCAGATTTTACTTCATAAAATCCTCTGAACTTAAACTCAGGCATAGAGTCCTGTAAAGTCCAGTGGGAATAATTTTCTTCTTTGCACTTGTCTGATATTTTTCTTTCAAAGTTTTTTTTTTCAGATTTCTTTCAGAGACATTGCAGAACCAGCTCATGTCTCTATACCTCTGTGTGACATTGATTTTCTTCCTTAATGAATTACATGGGATTTCTAGCTGATTCATTCCTGTACTACCATTGTCCCTAGGTTTCTTCTTAAAATTTTTCAAGGGAAAGGCACAATCCACAGCCTGATTACAACTGGGGTTAATGCTAGAGACCTGTCACACGTATTTTAATTAGGAGCAAACACAAATTAATTTCCAGGATAAAATACTGATATATCTTACCATAGGTCTTTAGGGGGTCAATAGTTTCATGCTTTCCCAGAAATGAGTCCTGCTAATGTTAACATTGATTAAAACACTAAAGATAATACTTTTCAGATTATGGTATATGTCATAGTCTTTCTTCTGGCAAGATGATGCATTTAGTTGCTGGCTGCAGAGATAATTACCTTATGGATATTACCTTATGGGTATTATGGAGAATAACTGATTTCTACCATGGGCATGTGTATCTGTGCACATGGATCACTCTATATCTGGTTGGTACAACGAAATAAGAATTTTTGTGTGTGCCCATAGACATATATGTGAAAAGAGAGAGGCAGATTGATTCTTCGATCAGAAAACATTTAACTGTTGACAGAAGCATGTTGCTTTTACACCAAATGATCTACATGAATGAAACCAGTGCCTAAGGGTCCAAACCAACAGGCATGAAGGTGCAAATGAAGATGTCTAATTGGGGCATGTGCAACAGAGGATATGGTATCTAGTAAAAGCTGGGAGTAATATTAAATCAATTGTCCTTGAGACATGCTCTGAGAGCTTACAAAATAGAGTAGGATAATTTCGCTGTAACATGTGAATATTTAGCACCTAGGAAGACTAGATATTTTTATCATCTATGCTTTTATTTTGTTAACCTGTGTTTGATTCTAGTTTAAGTACCAGCTGTTGATTCTAATACTAGTTTCAGTTTGAAATTTATACTTTTTGGAGGGTTTACTGTGGTGAAAGGACTGTGCACACAAATGTTTCTTCACTTTTTTCATCTATATCCAATCAAAGATATTGTCTCTCCCTATACATTTTATTTGGTTGTCTTATTCTCAAAGCAGCCTGTCTATCAGAAAGTACAACAAAACACAGGTGGCAATAGGTTCCAGGCAAGACAAAGTCTTCTGTTAGTTCCCCTTACCACATCCTCTCTTTGCCTCTTCTTGGCCCCAGGTCAGTTCCCACCAAGGAGAGGAAACTCCAGGGATCTCTCATCAGCTCCAGCAGGATCCCAGAGACATGGCCAGCTGCAAAGGAGAGGGAGAGGGGAAGTGACCTCCCCCTCAAAACCAGACCAGAGCCTTGCTTGGGTATTAGAATAAATGGAAGTGCTGTCTGAAGGGCAGTGACCTCTGGAACACCCCATGGTTGTGAAGATAGATAGGGGATTGAGTGATAATTCTGCCTGGTAATTCCATGCTGGGTTTTTGTAGAGAAAAGTTCATTTGTTGAGCACTTATTTAGGGGGTTTGGAGAATTGGCAGATAACTACAGACCTTCAGTGTCAGAGAACCTCCAAAGCAATTAGTGTAAAGCACATCTGTCTCAATTATCTCCTGAGATCATGTGGTATCACATGGGCATATGGGCAAGAAATAATTCTTTCAGGGTTCCTATAAAACATGAGTAGTATTAAGAAAGGACATTCGTTTGACCTGAGAAGGAAATTCTTCTGTAGGTGATGTGAGAGGTTATGATCATAGGTAATGCTTGCAGCATGGCAATTACAGATGCTTAGGAGCTAATTTATTGAAACTAATGGAACAGGGGTCACTTCATTAATCTTACAATGAAAAAATAATTTAGGGGAAGAGCTGATGAAATTTTCAAATCATGTTTTTTTTATATTTTACTTAATAAAAAAATTGCTGCACTTTTGAGACCATGGGGGTGCAGTGGGAGCCAGCTCCTCCCTGGGGACCTGGAGCTGTGGGAACCCTGGGGTGGCATGAGCTGTCCTGCTGCCCCAGCAGGGGAGCAGCACAGGCTGGGCGTGGGGGCAGGCACCCCTGGGAATGGCACAAGGCCAGGTCAGGGTCAGGCCCAGTGAGGGTAAGAAGGGTCAGACAGAGCCCCAGGTGAGGCAGGTCGTGGCTGGGTAATACAGAAAATAATATCATGCTGTTGTGCTTGCAGTGATTTGTCAATATTTTTAGCCGTTCTAAAAGCTACTCAAGTAGCTTAATAATATCCCATCAGATCCATTATGAAATGCATCTTTCCTTTATTACAACTTCTTCCTGCTGGTACATTGTATTTGATAACACTCTATGTCATTTTTTATATATATATATATATATATATGTATGTATATACACACATATATATATATATATATACACACATATATTTGATCTACTGTACTTCTGATTTCTTTTTACTACTCAGATTTGCTGGTGGTAACATCAAGTGAAGAAAAACTGTCTCATTGCTTACTCGCCCTCTTCAGCTTTACTCCTCTTTACACAAGGGGAGTAAAGAAAGGTTCATTACAATTCTGCAAGTTTATGAAGCTGAGAGGCAGCACAGTTTATAGATTGATCACAGCTGCAGGTGTAGTGTCTCAGTGATCAATACTGAAACATGTTTCTGGAGGCAGAAATTTGCTGTGCATTTAAACCAAACATACCTCACTGTATCTTCTGATCTCCAGTAAGAGTTTAGGAAGGCATGAACCTTAGAATTATTGCTGAAATGGTCACAGCAGTGCAGAGAGAAAAAAACAACTGTATCAGGGCATGCATCTGTTGTCAGATATATTTTTCAAATGGGGATTAAAGGATAAGAACAAATTTCAGCAATCTCCCTAGTTTAATATCAATATATTTGTAAAACGTGTTCTTGTTTATAGCTCTGTGGGGGAAAGGCTTTGGAGACAAGTTTCTCTTTCTGTAGGCACAATCTTTTGTTAACAGCTCATATGAATTATTTTGATCCATTAAAAACTACACTGTTTACCTCACACAAATTGCAGATGACTGAAGAAAAAAAAATTGTAAAGCAGTTGTGAAACTTGCCTCATGTGAAGAAAGGAGAGAAAATTCAGGTTTCCATGTCTGTGGGCTACCCTGAGTGTACAGTGATTCATCTGGTTACTATCAGACCAGCAGAGACAGTGCTCTATTAGAACCAGTGCCTTATCATAGCATGATAAGTTGCCCTTTGCTCAGAGATTCTTTCATGGTAGATCATAGAGTCCTTCTCAAGCAGAAATAATGGCAAGGGAAGAGATCCCTTTTGTTTAGCAGTTACATTCAATAGCTCTGGGGCCGAGTCATGGTGTTTAGTAATCAAAGGAAATGCAGCAGAATGTCTTTTCTCTGCTCCCATGGAACTTCAAACAACTTCCTGCAAAGGGCTGGCTGTGGATAGGAGTAGAAAATCATTTTACTGTTGTAGTTTGAGGAGTTGCATTATCAGATACAACATAATTAACTGGATTTTTACAAGGAATGATAAATATTTTTTTGCTTTGGCCACTAGTGATCCAAATAGTTATCCCAATCAAATCCATTCTGTTTCTATTTTTCCTTCCACAGCAAGTGCAAATACTGATTTACATGCCTCAGACATCTCTTGATGTGTCAGCCTGAGTCTTTGGCTTCCTTAAAAATACAGCAATTTATAATTAGGCTTGATTTATGTATGCTAATGGGTTACATGGTCTGAGAACTAAGGGAGAGACAGTAAAGATATGAGATAGGTAAGCTGTAAAAGTTGCCTGTTGGGGTTTGTTTTGTGTTTGTTTGTTTTCTCCACTTCAGGTGGTGTTCTTTCATGCTAATTTGTAGAACAATATTAGAGTTTTAGTCATTTCTTGCCTAAATCAAGATTCTTGGCTTATATGTAGGTTCCTTTAGGCTATAATAGTAGGAAATTTCATGCAGGTGTGTGATTATTCAGCTCACCCAAAGTGCTTTATAAAACCCAGTGTCTGTGGCAAATTAAAGGGGGGGAATTTAGGTTTTTTCCTAAGACTAGAACAAGAAGATGCTTCTTGTTATGAAATCACAGCTAGAAGAATTTATTGGAAGTAGCTATTTTTGAGAGTCTAGAAGAGAGTGGAGAAGTTTTGGAAGTGGCTGGAAAATCTATACTCTGCAGACACGAAAGTTACTGAGAATAGCTCTTTTGAGAGGGTGAACATATTTTTGTGCCTTAAGCCATTTAGTTATTTTTCTTTCTAATGTGAAATATACTTGAATTTGTTTCATATAAGTGTAGCATTTACTTACAGAGCAATTGATAAAATTTGTTGATGAAAAATAGTGTCAGGAAAATGTTTCATTTCCAAAGGATCTCTAGGACAGTTTGGAAATCAGGGAAATACACATGTTGCAGTGAGAAAGATTGAAATTACAGCAGTGTAGGTATCCAGTTAGGGTTTCTGCTACCAAAACTGGCACATTCAAGGGAAATGTTTCCTGGACATAGAATTTTTGTTTGTTTGTTTTTAAGGAAAGGGTGAGCCTCAGAAGTGGAGCTGTTGGAAGTGGCATTGGTAAAAGCTCCTGTTGTAGATGAGGTCAGGATGTAGGGCTACCTGAACTGAATCCAGTACAGTTAATGAAGCTACTGCATAGTGTCTGAGATCTACAGACTCCATTTAAGCAAGTAAAATGTCTAACAAAAAGGGGAAAATTTAGGGAAGTATTTATGCTGGTGCTACACTTGACCAAGAAAAAATAAATTATTTCCTACCTATCATTACACTGACAATGAGAGTTATTCCCTACATTTTCAACATAAATTCCTAGTTCTTTTGATTTGTGCTGGCTTATGCCTCATATATCATGTTTCTAATGTATCTTGAAAACAGTTAAGTGGTTTAAAATCAGCAGGTTTGTGGAGTCTGGTGAAAAGCAAATTTTCAAGTTTTATTTATTCTAAAATGACTGGTCTAGCCATAGAAGTGATGGGAACAATTTTTCATAAATGATCTGTGTAATGTATTGGTGGTTTTGAGCCATTCATTCAATGACTGCATTGAACAGTTTGCCTTAAAAGTTATTGGATAACAGTGGTGATTTTAATTCTGTGGATTCTATGCTCAATTGACAATTATGAAGCTGCAGATTTTGTTTTCATTTATCACTGAGACGCTATTTCAATTTTGAAATGAAATTATTCTTTAGGTAACTTGGTTCATATTGTAATTTATTCATAACCACTAGAAATCAACATCTCTAAATGATGCTGAATCCATAATCCAAAATATGTTACAGCAGGAGATTGTCAGTCTTTAGTTGCTGACTTGATTGCATAGGACTTTGACAAGCAGATGTTACTAGGGAGACATTAGCATCTTAGGTGTTTTTTCATAAAATTTATGGGTAAACATTCTTCTCTTCATTTCTGAAATATAATCTTATTAAATAAAATTCCTTTTTTCCCCCCTATGTTCCCGTTATCTGTTTTTGTACAAAAGTGAGTTGTATTTATTTTTGCTGTTATGCAAGATTTGAAGCAAATCTCTGTGTGGTGGTAATACATTCTACTTTGATCAGATAAATTCTTTTTAGGCTTTATCATAACATAACCACAGTGAAGTCAGGTTCATTTTCAAATTAAAATACTATGAAAGGATTTTGACAGCTACAGAAGCGAATGCTATCTACACTTAGTAACTAGGACACACAAACCTTTTGCTGTCCAGATAATCTTACAGAATAATTTCATTACAAAATGTCACATCAGAAATAGCATTTAGTTTTTTGCATGCTGCTTGTTACCTTTATAGAGCAAATATATTTGCATTTTCCCAGCTTTCTTCATAATGAGAGATTTTTCATAGACAACACTGTATTTGTGCTGTGGTCTGATTCACTTATCAAGCACTTGCTGTGTTCCAGATAATTTTAACAAGTGTGATAGTGTGTAGCACTTAGAGAGGAGTATGGCTGCACAATTCCTTCAGTCCATTTGCTGTGTCCCCAGTGATAGCATACACTCTAAGTGTGGAATGAAAACATATTGCAATTTGCACCTGCTATTAGGGTTTCTTTTAATACAGCTTCCTCAGATGAATGACAAATGGAAGTGATTTTTTTAGTTTCACCCTCCTTGCTTTGCTGCAGAGATGATGTTGGGACAGGTTTAACATCCATTTTTGGGATCTTAGTAATCTACATCTTAATTTTATTCTTCAGCTTGTATAGCAGTCTTTACGTCTGTCTAAACTCTCTCAAAATGCTTTTAATAACACTTGAGATTTGTGTAGGCTAAATAGATTCTTGGACTTTATTTCAAAACTGTAATGCACACTCTTGCTCAGTAGTTTTATATGGTCTGCTCAGATATCTGCCTTCTATACTGACACTGAAAATGGGCTCCTGAAATCCATCCTGCCCAGGTACTGTCAAATATCTCCATGCCTGGAGGTCTCACAGCAAACTGAATGCAGGATTTAACAGAGAAGTAAAATTTGAAATAAATAGTATGGGTAATAGGGGAAAAGAAAATTCTCCTCAGCTGGGAAAGGAAGGGGTAGAGGCATCTTTTTATCTGCTTGTGTGGATGGGATTGCACCTGCACACGTGTCCATAAATGCTGTCTGCTGCAGAGCCATGCTCTGCCCTGGGAGGCACAAAGCTGGCACTGATCACAGTGAGGAGGATGAAATGGGTCCCCTTTTGTGCTGGTAACTGGTGAACTTGTCCCTTCTTTAAAGTTTCAGAACCTGATATTTGGACCTGTTGTGGTTGGATGAGTTGTTCTGTTAGACACACATGTCCACTCCATGGTTGCAGCTGTGGTGTAGAAATAGCTTTCTTATTTTATTGCTCTTGCGTTTAAATAACATACCTATGCTTTCTGGTGTGTTGAGAGCCCAGCTTTGAAACACCCCCTACATGATCCCCACTGCCTTGTAATTCAGGGCAGGGACACCACACTATGGGGCCTGGGATGTGACACCAAGAGCAGTTCCCACTGACACATTTGTGTCATTCTGCCAGCAGTTCAGAGATGTGCCCACAAGTCTTGGCTTCACAAGGCTCTCAGTGAAGGGAGTGGCTGATTTATTCATTTTTTTGTGTCTTTGGTAGTGTTTTTTTGAGACTACCTAATCTCATATACAGTGATAGCAGTGCGTCCTAAATTGTAGGTATACCCATAAGGGCACAGCATGACTCTGCTGCCATTCAGGGACCATGCCATGTCTGTACTTCTTTCAATCTTCTTTTTTTTTTTTTTTTCTGTGGAAGCCATATGATGATTTTTTGTAGTTTATTTGTGGGTTTTCTTCTTTTGGGGTTTTTTTCCTCTAGAAATTCCTGTACATGGTGACCATCTTTGCTATGGAGTTAGCAGAACCAGTGCTAGACCCAAATTTGAATTGAAGGTTCCCAGTACTTTTGTAGGAGTGTACTATGCCTGACTCTGCCATCTGCCCAAATCCAAGAGTAGATTAAATGACAGATCTACCTTGAACATTATCAAACCTGGAATCCAGTGGTTTCTTGTGTTTTTGTGATTGAGACTTTTCACTTAGCTAGAATCCTGTAACAGCAGCTATGCTCTCAAAACTGTTGTAAAAAATAATGGCAAACCAAAGTAATTATAGTTCAAACATTTTCCATATCCCATACTGTCTGATCTTTTTCTTATATTAATATGATATTTCTGTTTTCATTGGACAGGTTACAATGAGTTTAATACCTTTTTATTAAATTCCATTTTTAATAATTAGAAAGAATTCCATTCTTTTCTCTGTAGTACATGCTTTAGTATACTGCTTGCCTTTAGTTTGCAGAGGAAATGCTGGGTGAATACTTACTGCTCAAATGAACAGGAAATAAAAGGTCCTTTTTTTAATTTGATGCATGACATGGTGTCCTGAATAGGAAGAGTCTGAGTATTAGCAAAGGAGTGGCATCCTTGGTCACCTTACAGCTGCCTATGTTTCTTCCTCATGTTTATCTAATATAATGTCTAAATATAACTACTAGATTCACACCACTGAGTTCCCACAGTTATCCTGTAGTATAAACAAGTCCTTCCAAGCTGAAATCTTTCCTTATCCTTTTATTTTTCTAGGCTGGAATTTAAAAGGGAAAAACAGTATTTAAACATTTATGCTGGAGATGAGAGGAATTATTGTGTTATTGTGGAGAAGGATTTGCTCATGTTTGTTGTTTTGAAAAAAAAAACTGTGCTGCAACCATCTAGTCCAGAGGAAATAATATAGTGAAACAATAATTGCACAGCCCTGGATGAAATCCTGGATCAGTAAAAGTCAATGGGAAAGCTCTCACAGATGGCAGTGAGACCTAAATTCTGCCCATTGGTTTCATTGCCATTGGAAAATTCATACTGAAGGACATGACAGCTCTTCTGTGTGCTGAC
Source organism: Geospiza fortis (assembly GCF_000277835.1). Classification (NCBI taxonomy): domain Eukaryota; kingdom Metazoa; phylum Chordata; class Aves; order Passeriformes; family Thraupidae; genus Geospiza; species Geospiza fortis. Next base: position 1,958,565 of record NW_005054415.1, on the reverse strand, counting down.
TGCCTTGTCCAGCAGTAAAGAAAAGTCAGAATGAGAATTTACGGGCTTCATCTGCTTTACAAGAGTTTCATTCCCCATTCTTGATATTTAAGCTAAAATCAGAATAAAGTGTAGATTTTTAAATTAGTTACTCAGAAATTTATGGTTATGCTTTACCAACTTTATTTACAGAAACTTGTATAGCTCAGGTGGACTAAAGCTGCGAAGTTGCCCATATGTACATACATATGTTATACACACACATAGAGATCCTACACTTGTATTCTACCAGCTTTATTTATCTAAGTTTTTATGGCTCAGGTGGCCTGACTAGAAAGTGTTAAGCCACACATTACGCCTGTTATGACATTCCTTTTAGAAACGTATAGATCCTTCAAAATAACATTCTTAGATTACAAGTTCTTTTTTTGTTGTTGCTGTTTGAATTTCTAAATTCTGTTAGTATCCATCCAGATAAAATATTTCTTGTCAGACCTGTTAAAGAAATTTGAGTTTCATTGTTGATTTTAAGCACATGTTGTATCTCCTTGCAAGGGTTATAACCCAACATAGGTCCTCAATGTCTTACTCAATGCAGTTTTGTGTCCTGTACTACATATTAAACACCACAGCCCCAATAGCTGAAAGATGCCTAATTATTATTAGATAAGGAACATAAAACTGGCTGAAGAACTTCAAATCACTTATCCACAGCAGGAAAATCCTACTTCCAGCTATGCTGGACTAATAAAATTAGCTGATAATCTAGTAATAAATGCATGATTTGTGAGAAAAAATTATGAACTTTGAGTTAATAGTGCAATTTCAGACTATTTGAAAAGTGTTTTCAGCTTCATTTTCAGTTATAATTGACCCACTGATGAAGCAAGATCATCACACTAGGCAAAGCTGCTGCAGCTTCATTGACATCAAAAGGCGAATTTAGAGAGGACACAAATCCAGCTTGTAGACTCTAAAAACATGAAATAAAAGTCACTGCCAGACCAAATAATTTCTAAATTGAAAAGAGAGGACTGCTCAAAGTAATGTCAACCATCTGGAAGAGAGACAGCATAAAAAGAAAAAAAAAGTCTCTGTCCAAGTTTTCAACTTTTTCAAAAAACGAGAACATTGGCAGGAGTTCAAACAAGAAGGCTGTGAAATGAACTGATAAATAGTCAATGCCACACACACCGTGGCAAAGAAATACAGTAAGATACTGCTACCAGCAATAAATGGACAGAGTTGTAGGCAGATGGTCAAGAATATGGGAAAGGAGGAGACTGGTAAAGATATCTGCCTGAAAAAGCAAGTAGTTATAAGCAAAATCAGTCTTTTTGTTTACAGTAGTCACTACTGGCTTGGTGAGTTTTGCTTGTGGATTAACTGTAGCTGAGAAAGCATTTGTGGATTCTCAGAACAGGGAAAAAGAAAGAATAAAAAATAAAAACAGTTTTTTCTGTCTTCAGGATGCCTCCCAATTATAGACATTTAGAGCTTCGGGAGTGATCACCTGCTCTAGGAGATGAACCACAACCTGATTAAGTGCTAGGTTAGAAATTAGACTTTTGCCCTTTTCTGCCTGTTGGCAGGTTGTGTGTTGTTTGGAAAGGCTGTGTGTTGTTTGGAAAGGCTGTGTGTTGTGGGGAGATGGGTTAAAAGGACTGGAAAGGAGCCTCAAGGTTACCAGGCTGTGACTATGCGCAGGTGGCAGGCTCTGTGACTCTGAGGAGACAACTCTTTTCCTTGAAGGTAGTCACTGAAGGGGCTGTTGCCAATCATAATTATGATCATTTGGGGCATTTTAATGCAGGCCAAGGTAAATAAAGAAATTATTAAGATATAGACAGATTACTGGCAGTAGCACTTTGCCAAAATGCAGCAGATCTTTTTCATGCTTGCACATGCTCTCTCACTCACACAGAATGTTGGGTCTCAAGAGGACAGCCCTGGACTGCCTTCACTCTCTGAGCCAGCCAACATTTGGGATACCCTTTGGCTAAAGTAAGGTGAAACAACACCAAATCATCAATTTGCAAGTTTGATTTGTGACATTTAAACCTTAAATTTTCTGATAGGTTGAATGGCCCATTATAGCAACAATTTTAACATTTCTGAAGAGCGCATGACAGCAGGGAATTAAACGTTCAATGAGAGAAAGAAAGGAATAAGGAAAGATAGGAAAACGGAGATAGAGATCTGGATCACCACCCAGGGTTCCAGCAGTGTCTCTGTTCTGAATTCTTTGGATGGTGGGTGCATGCCCCACCCTCTCAGCTGCACTATTTATTGACTAGCCCTCGTTCAGGTACATTTTTTAATTCTCAGACTTCTGAGAAAGGGGCTGGGGGGGGTCTCATGGTCTCAGGCTCCCTCCCTCTTGTCAGTGACACAAGTGCAGTGCTGCCTCAAACTTGGTTTTGGAGATAGCTACCCAAGATAGGGAAGTTGGTCCCTGAAAAGCTCTATCCTGCCTCCACAAGATCCTCTTTTCTCACTGCACCTTATCTCGTTGGCATGGTAACATTTCTTTTCTTGTCTGCCAAGTGTTTGAGACATTAACTCTTTCAGGTTTTCAGTCTCTCACACCACCCCATAGCTCAGTTAGTCTAATCTCATTCCTGAGGAGCTCATCTTTTCCTAGGATGATGGTCCCTACAAACAGGTGGGAAGCTGAAGAGTATATGCAATTAGTCATTAGCAATTGTGCTGCTGCCAAGCCAATCATCAGAATAAAACCCATTCAATAACATAAACCAAATATTCACCAACCCCATTCCCCATGCTGTGAATCTCAATGTCTCAGCAAACTGAATCTCTGACACTGAATAAGGATACAAAGTATAAAACATACAATATTTAATAACTAAATCACTTTGTGTGGCCCAGCCAATAAACATTACATTTGAACAGTTATTTCTTCTACCCTTATTAGATTTTAATCTATCAAGGGTGATCCATTGGCTCAATTGCATTAGGGATTCCTGCATCTGAATATCCATCTCAAGCTCCTTAACAGAATTTCTCTTTTGTGCTTTACACCATTCCTGCAGTGAATGTTGTTCCCACAGGATTGATCATGTTGCCATCAGTTGACTGGGTGCAGAAAATGATCTGGTGCAGATGATTTGGCAGTCTACAGTCTCTGCTAAGTTTTCCATTTGACAGCAAGCTGATTGGAAGGGCTCTCTGTCCCATTCCCTAGTTATTACTGTAAAGCCTGAACTAAGTCTTGCAGGGATTTAATAATTTTGCTTTCTGCTTGTTGTTCACATGTCTGTTGTGCTGGGCAGTGACTAAGGCAGCCCCCAGTACCATTCAGGCTGATGCTTTTCCTTTTCATGTGTTGATTTTCATGTCAGTATGATTGTGGGGGATTGTTGTTAATTATATGCTCTGCTTTGAAGCAAACAAGGCCGTACTGGCTGTTTGAGCATTATTTACAATTTCTGTATTGGAACTTCTTATGCCATGGAAAAATAATTTCTGCCTGGAGCACTCAAAAGAGTGCAAGATCCTGAAATTACTTTGTTGCAGCACATAAGGTGTGCAGTGTTACTTTTGGAATGCTCATCACATGGCAGTAATTAGCATCTGTTAATTGTAGAAATATTGCTTGACTTAGCTCTGTGATGTCTTTCACAGCCTATAAGCAACATTTCTTCTTCAAGAGATGTTTCTAAAACATGAAGAAGCTCAAGCATTGACAGAAAATGCAGTGAGTCACTCATGACTGTTACTCATAAATTATGTGACCGACATCTAAAGTAAAATTCTGTATAAAATTTTCTGTCTGAAGTAATATGTCTAGAAGTGACATTTGCCCTTTAGATATACAGATACAAATAAAGGGTAAATTAATCATAGTGAATGAGTCATTTTAAAGATTACAAGCTTCCACAGTATTGCTATTATGAAAGTTTTGTTCCCTGAAGATGCTCTATACCTGATAAGGTTTTAGAAATTTAATTGAAAAAGTTTAATAAAGAATTAAAATTATCATGTGCCCTTTTGCAGAAATACAAATGAACTAAGAGATTCTCTGTAAAACAAGCTAAGGTGAACAGTATGTTAGTACTCCTTTGAATGCCATATCAAGTTCTTGCTATTGTTAATAAAATTATAGTTGGTTTACTGGATGGAATGATTTTAAAATAAATAGCTTTGTGCAGATATTACAAAGATTTCAGTATCACTGTTTCACAATGTTGAGATAATGGGAAAGAAGATGCACGTAAAGGTCATTGTTTATGCTGCCTTATACGCCTTGCAATGCCTGAATGATGATTTTAAAAGAGTAACTGAATACTTATAACTTGCAGGATTAATATTCTTTCAGATGCTGACAAACATACATCTAGGTAGATAATAGAAATTTTTCTTTTTTTTTTTAATGTGTTTTTTCATATAAATACAACATATAGTGTATTCAGCTGTGGCTCATGAATAAATCTTGAAGATGCATTGAAAAAATCAGAGCATTCAAATCTGATTTTCAACTGAAGGGCAGAAAGTTTGAATTTCTTTAGTACATTGGGAAGAGGTGGTTTCATTTAACCCCTTCTCTGTTAAAAATACTTGCCCAAGCTGTCAGTGCAGAGAATGTGGGGAGATATTGTCATAGGCACCCAAGAGAGGTAGCATTTAACTCCCACACCTAAACATGGAATAAAATCTATTGACTTGCTAACAGAACTTCCTTGGTCTTAGAGATGCAGCAGAGCTGTGTTCCACATCCTTCACTGGCCTTTGGCTCCTTTATCTATTCCACTTTTTTTGTGTGAAGATGTCAAGAGATTTAGTCTCTTGTTACACTCCAACACCACAACACTTTCACAATATACCTTTATAATTTCATTGCATTTCACCTTTGTATTCTTAGCAATGATTCCATCTGTTTCTTCTTGATAATTTACCCAAATTTTCTCAGATTAGTTTCTCTGTGATTTTTATAGTAAATTATTGTGGTTTGCTATAATATTCTTCCACGTCTCAAAGATATAGTGTGCAAGAGAAGGTTTTATTCTCCTTAGAGGTGTGATAGGTCTGCAAGAGGTTTTTGGTCTTTCTTTTTTCTTGTAGTGTGATGAGGATTTCAAAGGTATATGAAATCTGTGCAAGATTTCCCTTCTGAGATCAGGAACAGCTCATAGGCATTCTTACATCTTTAACACACCTTTTCCCTCTGAGGGGAAGTTATTTTCTGAACTTTCACGTGGACAACCCACTCCTTTTTTAGGATTGTGTCTTGGGTGGTTGCCAGTTGCAGTATAGGAGAAATAAATGTATTGTGGCCTTAATTTTATGGTTAATTTTCCTGTGAGGCCTGAAATTAAGCATTGGATACAGGCTTCAAGTGCTTATGTGTAAGTTGAAATAATGCACTTGGGGACTCTGAGGGTGAGTATATGTAAAAATAGACTTTTGCATATGATTAATTGGGACAAGTGGATTAAGTATAAAAAGAAAGAGGGAAAATTTGAAAGGTGAGAAAATATATACAGGATGACTCCTCATTAACTTATCAGCAG
>NW_005054415.1:1904457-1953039 GCF_000277835.1 Geospiza fortis | reverse complement strand
GCAGGAAGACGTGGATATCTTCCCTCCCCAATCCTGATGTTCCCCCAAGATGCAGGGCTGAGGCTGCACGGTCATCTCCAAGCAGTGAGCAGCTTGTAATGGGTGTTATTGTCTGCCCTTTACAGGCTTCTGGGTCTTGATATAACCTAAAAGGTACAAGGTGCCATGTCAAATGGCAGAGTTTTCATAAAAATCCTTTTAATCTTAAGGAGCTCTGGACTTCTGCCAGCTCTCTGAGAAGAGGCCCTTTCAGCCAACAGGGGGCACAGACACAATCAGCTAATGGATACATCTATATTACATCTTAATATTCAGATACTATTTTTAATCATTTTAAGTCTCTTTAGGTTTTTTAGTCTTTCAATAAAAGAAGGGGGGAAATCCTAGATCACCAGCAGATTGTTCCAGTTTTGAAATAAATATTCCCTCATGACCCGAAATGGCAAGTCAGCTGTTCCCAGGCACTGTAGGACCACAAAGGCAGTGCAGAAAGATGGATATGGATATTTCAGAATACTGTTAAACAATATTGTTAGAGCTGTTCAGTCTTCTTGATTTACTGGGATTTGTAACCACGCTTAACCTTTCCTAATGTATGTTAATTTATAGGTGCAAGAGGATTAGCTCAAATATTTAAGCTCCCCATTTTCTTCTTCTGTATCAATCCTGATTTTTCCAACAAACATTGAGTCGTGCAACATTTAACAGTTAGCTTTGATAGCTTTCAGTGTGCATAACACCTTTATACTTGTTCTCTTTTGGTATGGTACAGAATTCTAAAGCACATTGAACCTGTCTGCCTGTCTATAGGCAGATTACTGATATTAAATGTCCTAAATCCTATTCTAATAAAATTGTTTCAGCCTGCTGAGTATTTAGCTATATTACTTTTTTTTAACCTAGAGAATGAGATGGTCATGCAATACAATAATGACTTGTTATAATTGAAGTCAGCACATGCTTTGGTAGAGTGTTTAAGGGAAGGAGCATAGCAAAATAAAAATAGATTTTTTAAAATTAATCTGATTAGTCATGTTTCAGTACATGCAATAAATGCAATGACATCACATTTTAGAACCTAATGGGTATTTTCCATCATATATAGAATATTTTTGCAGAGTAGTTGAAAGCTCTTTAACTATGGCACTTAACAACAATATAATGGCTTTATTTAAAAAGGAAAACATGTTTTTATCTTCCTGCTGGAATGGTTGTCTGGGTCCTTTGCTCATTTACAAAATATTCTTCTTATTAGGGTGTACAGTGAAATTTCTGTGTTGTCACTTTGTCAAGGTGTAGGAAAGAGGGAAAAATTCCTAACCCTATATTACTTGTGATGAGATTTACTTAGTAATTTATATGTTTTCAGGTGAGGAAATTGAAATTAATCAGAAAATGTGAACCTCTAAGTTTACAGTTACTGATTTTCTTTAAAATAGTTCTGAAATTCTTCCAAGCATTTTGTATTCTTAGCTACTGAAAATCACAACTAAGTCATCACAGGGTTATGTGTGAGCAACATATGTAAAAATGACTGTAGTGTACATCCAAATGTGCCATTCATATGCCCAGATATGGCTCAGAAGTCTATGCCTGCTTATTTATAATGAATACATGCACAGACAATAAAGATTAAAAACTGATTATGCACATGCTGTCAGTACTAATATTTGTGCTTAATTTGATTTACAGTACACCAAATAATAAACCTGACTGAAATTTTAGAAAGTTATATGTATAACTATTAATATGCTCTTTTTAATATACCTTATTCATTTTTTAAAAGCATACTGAGTTTTAATGTTGGTAAAACAGGTGAAAGGCATGTAAAGCTAAGATAAAAAGCAGTGAATACTCTTATTTAGCAGTAATACATATTGCTTTTACAGTCCTTTATTTCAGCCCATTGTGATATTATGTATTTCAAGAGATGAAAAGAAGTCTAGGTACAATTAATTAATGCACCATGAACTGAAAGCATCAATTAAGAAGTATCCAGTCCTTGGTAATGGAAATCAGTGATGGGAAAGCAGTGAAAAGAGGTTGGAATGTTTGTCATCCTTTGATGCCAGCTCCTCCCCAGGGCTGTGAGGAGCCTGTGCTGTAAGGTGTCCCACATGGGGGCCATGAGGTGTCCCATGAGGTGTCACACGTGGGTTTAGCTGAGGGGTTTCAGTTGATGCCAGCAGGGTGCTGGGAGGGCTCCCCTCGGGGTGAGTGTCCCTGGGGCTCACACTGAGTGACCCAGGGCTCTCCCAGCACAGCTGTGCCCAGCTGGGGCTGGGCTGCCATGGCCAGGCTCTGCCAGTGCTGGCACCACAACCTCTTCCTTTAGGCTCTTTTTGTTTCTCTGCATATCAGCTCCAGCTCATGGCACCTGCACTGTGCAAATCAGAGGGCATTTGGCACACCAGTGAATATAAAAGGAGGGGCCAGTCTGGGGGAGTGGAGCTCAACTCCCCAAACTGGGGTCGCAGGTGCTGCCAAGTGAAAAGCCAGGTGGGCATTTTCCTGCCCTCACCCAAAAGCTCTGTGCAACCCTCCTGTCCCAGAGGCTGTGGGGAGGGACTTGGCTCTGCAGAGCAAGGGTATTTTCATCCATCTCACAGTCTAATCCACTCCCTACAAATTTAAAATACCTACAAAAAGCACCTGGGAGATCCTGACAGAGCTCCCAGTACAGTAGTAAATCTCCTAGGGCAGAATGCTCAACAAAGAGAATGAGAAAATAAATTTATCATTTCAATATCCATTAGTGGCTATCTGTGCTGCTGTACACACATTAATAATAAAAAAATGTTAGGCTTATAAAATAAGGCATCTGCACATTTCTGAAATATATTCATTCTGTTATCAGTACCCAAACTTTATGATAGATCATCATGTAATTTCCTGAGTATGCTGTTCCTTAGCTGGAGCACATACATACATCTGCCATTAACAGGAAATAAATATGTGCCATTTTGGCATTAAGATTCATGTCCCAACATGATATCAGATATTTTTTAATTTTTTAACTGATACCTTCAGTAAACCAGAATGCCTAAGGACTTGGATGATCAGATAACTGTTAGAAGCACATGGAATGAAAATGCTTTTCCTTTCAGTGTCTCACCACCATCTGGTACATTCTTTGGAGTGGCATTATTTCTACAGACTATTAATAGGAGCTACACACCATCTTGAGCTGTTTCTAAATAATTAACTCCAAAAGTCATATTCTTGGCTATATATTTGATACTTTTTTTCCTCCTCAGACTGAGACTGTTCTATCTTTATTTTTTTTTTCTTATCTTTTCTTATCTGTATAATAGTACTTCAAGCTGTTGTGTTGGAGTTTCTGAAAAACCAAAACAAAAAACCCAAATCCCAGTCCCCAACGGAACAAACAAATAATCCTCCTTATTGTTTAAGGAGTAATATAGTTTATAAATGCCAATGAGTTTTCCTTGTTTTTATTCAAATTATTGGATTGTGTGTGATTAATTTATTACTATTATGAAATATGTTTACTTTTTCTATAGCTTACTTTTCTTTATCAGTCAATTCCATTAGGATTTCCTAACAGTATTTCCTCAAAATTTCAACTTTACATATCTATATATGCACACACTTTGCAATGCCTTGCAGAAGGCACTGTCCAGGATGTAAAAACAGAATAAAATAAGGATTTATTTGTTGGTTTTTGTCTTTTTTTACATAAACAGATAAAAAGTAAAGATCTGTAGCACTTTTGTTCAAGGTACTCAATGTCTTTTATTCTTCATATTTTGTGTGTGTTTGTGCCCTTTCCCTGAATTATTTAGTGACTTAGTCATGTGGTGGGAGATTGTTTTATTGCAAAGGAGGCAGCTCCCCCTGAGACAGATTTGAAGAAATTTTATTTCCTTTTTTGAACTGTATATCTGCTTGTGTCGATTGAAAAATGTGTGCCTCAAATTGTATACATGAATTTATTTTCAGTTCCTCAAAGATTGATTTTATGAAGCTAGAAAATAATATTATAGATTATAAACATTTTATAAACATCTGTCCAGTATACTGCTGTAAAACACTGATAGGTTCAAAGGTGCATGGTAGGCCTTTGTGAAATAAATTCTAAATATGTAGGGCTCTTTATTTTTAGGGCATTAGTGGCCACATAATCTGAGTACTCTAATGCATCTTTGAAGTGATTCTATCTCTGTTAAGGTTTAATAATTCATAGTCTTTACTACACTTGCCTAATAAATAAAAGTATGATTACTATTATTAAAAAGTCATAAACTAGAAATTCATAACAGCAGCAAAATGGACACAAATTAACCAATAAAAACCACTTTCTTTTCTTACAGGAAAGTTTTTTTTTTAATCATCTTTGCACATTACTGTCAGTGTGCCCATTGACATCAAGTATTACACTCCATAGTAATGATCTGAGTCCTCTATTACTCATAAAAAAAATCAGTGTCCAAGCTGTTGAAACAATTATCCCACTACAGAAGCTTCCTATGTTCCCAGAGAATCTTGTAAGAGATGGTTGTTAGGAAAGCAAACAAAGACAGTTTCACATGCTCGTGGAACACCATAGAATTGGCAGGGATATTACCAGCTCAGCATGATTCATTTGTCCTTCTAGAGTGCTCCAAATCCATCACTCCACATGACAAAATTCACATTTTTATTGGATTCTTGCTTCTTGTAGAAAAGCTACATTTCCATTTTTAATAGATTTTCAGTTTTTGGAATAAAACTTAATTTTTTCCTTATTGCTGATCACCCAGCAATTCTGCACAAGCAGTGTAAATCTTATTAGTTTGTTTTTGTAACAGTATATGCACATGAATGCAGGTTGCTGAGCAAAAGGAAAGAGGTCTAATTAACCAGACAGTTAATTGCTAGGACAACACCGATCTTTTGTTTGAAGCAATAACATTTACATAATACAGCAATTCCAATTTTTGATCTGAAAGAAATAGTGTGAGCTCTTATTAAATGGTGGAGCTGCAGGGGCCCATCCTAAGCTCATTCTCATCAAGGTAAATAGAAGTTTTCTAAATATTTGAGTAAAATCTGAATCACACAGGAGCACTTATGGTTACTATTGGGATGTACTTACCAGGTAGACAGAGCTCTATTGCTAAAGCTGTCCAAGGCAGTCTACATTCATAAATATGCAGTTTTGGCAGTGCAATAAAATTTTCTGTTCCTTTTACTGTTTCCAAACAGAGATTGTTAGTCTTTAAACCCACGAACAGAACTAATTAAAACAGTAAAATCTATAATTTAAACTGTTTTCATCCAGTAGAGCTCGGCCCTGAAGAATGCCTAAATAATGCAAGGGGTATTTTCCACCCCCAAGAAAGTTATTGACTTTTAATTTGGCTTCTCTTTTGTCTGGAAGGGGATGCAGGAAAGAAACATCTTCAGCTGTCTGAATTGAGGTGTCTAGTCCAGGGTCCTGCCATAATCAATATAGAGTGGGTGGTGCATTGCTAAAGCAAATGCCACCATGGATAAGTGGGAGTGAAATGCAGTCACAGATTATCCTTGCTTAGAACAATTTGCATTCTTTTTTCCATCTCTTGAATGCAAAGATTTTTAAGACAGTTTGGACAACTAATCAAGACTAGTTACTTGGATTACCTCTTTGGAGTGAACTGAGGTCATTTAGGAGCAACAGGTTGTTATTGACACCCAAAAGCCCAAGCAATTGAGTTTGGTGGAAGGGCTACAATTCCCACAGTTGTCTTCCTCCTGCTCTGCTGATCCAGAGAATCATTCAGACAGTCACTGCTCACTCCTGGGCTGGACAAACGGGAGCCATTCCTTGAGGCTCAAGTGAAGAGGAAGAAAAATTTGCATTTAGGATCATGACTATTAAATGGATATGGTACCCTTGCTCTTAAGGTATTAGCTCATACTTACAACTTCCTTTGAAATTAAAAGAAATGTACCCACGTGCCAGTGTCCTTTACAGGCTCACTAGATGAAATCTTTTTGTGTTTGTTTTTTCCACTTTGACCAGACTTTAACTTGCATGTGAAATTTTGATTCCTATCCCAGATCCCACAGCCCCCACTGAGGCTGGCTCAGGTAGTCTGGTTTGCATCCTTCTCCAGTAGGAGTTGCACATTATTTCTATTCACCATTAGGTAGCCTTTATGCAAATTCTTGTGGGCACAGGGGCCAGCTGAAGCTGCTCATGCTAAACATGCTGTTTAGCATGTTTTCCCTGTTTTACAAGACACTCCTGACTCTAAGCAGGTTTGATTCCATATATTTCTAACTTCATTTACATCTCAATAATATCACCCCCATGTGTTTGCACATTTCTATTCTTAAGGCTTGTCATCTGAATGCTACCTTTTCTCCCACTCCAAGCTCTTACATAGGAATACTTGTTGGCATCTCATGATCTACTGAGCATTAATATTCTGCAGGGCACTATGGGGGTTGTGCTTGGCTGAGCACGTTTTCACCTGAAAGCAGTTTTTTAATATAAACATTTGCTTAATATTCTGTACATTTAGAGAATTTTATCTGCATCGGTGCTTTACTGAAAGTAATTTAAATTCAATGGGAACTGATTATGCCTAAAGAATCAAGCCCTTTCATAGTAGTTTTAATAATATACATATAGATTATAAAATGCATCTTCCCAATTGGAAGAATATTTTGTGTGGATAAATCCATGTCCAAGCATTTAATCTGTTTCTACATGAACACTGGATTGTGTATTTAAGGGACTCTTCTCCACAGCATTGTGATGTGCAGCTTTTTAAAGTTTAATTATGAGGCATCTGTTGCATAATAATTTTTTTATTATAATAGTAAGCTATTAAAATAAATAGTGTCTCACAGAAGAGCTACTTAGCTGTTTGCTGGAATAAACAAGCACTTTGGAGAGAGGCATACCCCTTGCACAGTCTTAGAATTGTCTTGTTGTGATGGCAGTCAGATCTCACAGGCCTTTTGGAGCACACTTGCCCTTGCTGGTTTTGAATTGATGCTGGGTGCAAGAAACTGCTGTGGATGCCTTGCACATTTGGGCTGCATGTGCTTCATGTGGTTTAAGCATGGCTGCTGTGAGCTGTTCATCTACTTTTCCTCCTTCTCTCTTAGGTAAGACACAGCTCTTTGGATAGAAAGACCTATACCAAAAATATCTTTCAGTTCCTGTTGACTACAGATAGATCCTGGAAAAAATAAACTGAGCACCTAAAGCATCTGTAGGGCTGAAATTAAGCATCATGAATCACAAATCAGTAATTTGCTTACATTATATGGTCCTGAGCTGCTGTCCTAAATCTGGAGTACTATTGGGTATTAAATAAATAGCCTGATCTTCAGATAGGGTGAGACCTCTAGAAGCACTAAATTACAAGTTATGTTTTTGATTCATATAGCTTTTGAAAATAATGTAAATCTAATACAAATTTGGGTTCCTAAATTTAAGTATTTGAAGTTTGAAATTAGAGATTTTCTTTGTCATATTGCCCATGAAGTGGAGTTAATAAATACTTAAATACTTTAGACAGAGGTGTATTATTAATGTTCATTTATAATTAATGTTTACACATTTTTTTTAAGATTTAAAGTGGCATACAACTGTTAAATATCACAATTGAGGCAGCTATACTAATCAAAAAGGATTACTTGAACATTAAAGAAGCCTATATTTATCCTTTCATTGTATAATTTCATCACTGTAAATTTTAGGAAGTTTCTTTTAATGGTGCTCCAGTTGTTTAATGTGTTAAACTATAGAGGTTAATTTCCTAGCATTCTGAGCATGTCTTTAGTTAGAAATGAACTAACTCATAAGTGATATCAAACTCAGGAAAGGGAAATTTTATTAATGTACCCAAATTTAAATCAGTCTCAATTTGTTATCCATTGAAGGGGATCAGCTCTGAGTCTTCATATCTTAATGTTGGTCCAAGTTCTCGTGGATAGTATTTTTATTTTCCTTTTCCACCTTCTTCTTTAAAGGAAATAAGTTGACTGATAGTTATGTAAACTGAAGTATATGTTTTGACTGAGTAGCTTATTTTCTTTAAAAATATATTCCCAGTTTAGTTTTGGAATTCTTTTTTTCCTTGGCATATGGTTTTCTTGTCATAAATAATTACCTTATTGTCTTACCTTGAAAGAAAAACCCTGTTAAACTCTGGTGCACAATAGAAAAGTTGTATTTTGTGTCCAGATGAACACTGAAGGCGCTTTTCTACAGTTACCAGAGAACCTGTGATGAGGACAAGGTCAGAGTTTCTCTTGCACCACTACTTGTTGGTGGTGAGTTGCCAGAATGACAGGATTAAGCCAAGAAAGCAGTTTTAATTCTACATGTAAGTTTGAAAAGCAAGCAAATTCCAGGCTCTGTATGTAGGAGCTTTGAGCTGAACACCTCTGGACATTCTGCAGATCCATTTGCATCCATTTTCTTCATGCTGTGTTCAAGAGACTTTCTTCTCTCTGAACAAGAAACCAGAGGATGAAGTGAAAATGCATTTTCACAAGTCTGATCTAGAATCATATTAGAAATTTAGGGATTTTGCTCATCTTCTGAGATTCACCAGGTTCAGGTATGCTCTTTATGTAGCAAAAGAGATTTTTCTTATTTATTTGCAGTCTAAGCCAAACCTGACATAAACCACTAACTAAAAGCTGTAGCTCAAAACATTATGCAAATAGTGCCAAATAACTGAAAAAATGTGAAATTCCTCATATCTGGGGAAAAAAAACTAAACCCAAACCTCAGATGTTTTGAGAACCTCCTATTGTGTACATTTTACTATTATTTATTCTATAGCCATTAGCTCTTTTCCTTTCATATGATAGTGTTGGCTGAAAATTACTTTAATATTAGCCTTTATTGCACTGGGGGAAAATGACACCGTATTAAAAGTGTGAGAAAACACACAAAATGTAAATATAACAAACATTTTATGGTTCAGCAAAGGGCGAATGTAATTGTGCAAATGAATGACACTCAGTTTCTTGCCCGTAACATTGTCCCACACAGTTCAGATATTCACATACCTATTGTCATTAAAATAAAATTAAAAAAAATTTAAAAATATACAGAGCTATACCAGGATTAACAAAATCATTTATGGAATGCATGGGTTCAGGCCTGGATAGAATTTATTTAGATAAAGCTTTCTTTAATCAGGGTTGTATCTATTTCCCCTATGTCTGGTGGGAAGGAAACAACCTGCGGTGTGGGGCTTGGCTCAGACACTCACCTGTGGTGATGATGCTGGATCAGCTCAGACACTCCCTGTGGGCTGCTCTGACCCCAGATCCTGTCCTGTCACATGTACCTTGCAGGCTGCAGTACATTTGATGGATGCACACCTACTCTAGTATTGATTGCAAAAACTATTTCAACTCACCAGTGTGTAGGAGAAGGCTATTTATTGAGGCTATTGGCCTTTTTGCACTAACTACTTGTTTTGCTAATTAATTTGCATAGCTTCCATCAATATTTCCATGAGAATTGCAAACCTAATTATTGCATTTCACCAAGATTAAATGTAGTGTCTGTTTCTTATGAAGTACCTTGTCTGGTTTTAGGGGAAAAGTTCAGTTCACTGTAATCCAATTGTCTTTTCAAAACAATAACTTAAAAGTTTCTTAATGTCTATAGTTATATATATATATATCAGGGCTAACCACTAATTAATAGTCTTGCAAAAAAATATCTCAGAACTAAGGACCACTTGATGGACTAACCTTTCTATTTAGATCAAAGATACTTTGATGCTTTCTGTAGAGAAAATATTTAGCTATTTTCATTCTAGAGGCTGCTGGATCAGTTTTCAAAAAGAAATGCAGTTAAGCTTCATTCTCAAGGCTTAAATCCACTTTTTAAGACAAGAAGAAAATTCCACTCAGTATGAATCCAGAGCAATATTACTGAAGACACAAATAATGACCACAAAATGTTGTTTTGTGAGAAGGCAAAACCTGGCCATCAAACATTAGGTAGCATGCAGGTGTATGCCTGTATTTTATGATTTTTTTTTCCATGTGTGAGCAGGGAATTCATGGATGGGCAGTGCCAAATAGCTCATTAGTCATGTGTATGCACACATCAACTGGCTTGACCTCCAAGCACAGTTGTTTGCACAAACTTAATGCATGCTCACAGATGCTTGTGACCTGATTACTGAGCCCACGAGCACAATGCACTTACTGCTGTCATGACTAGAGAAAACTGTAAAGTCATTCCAGCAGTAAAAAATGCCTGATTTCTGCCTTTTTACAGGGAAACAACAGGGGTTTAATTCAATTTCAGCTTTAGTTACAACATAAGCTTTGCACAAGATGGTGATGGGGTGGGCTTGTTTTTAGTAGTGTTTGTTGGTTTAGGCTCAATGTACAATATGGTATTTGTTTGTTGTGGTGGTTTTAGGCTGGTTTGGTTTTTTGTTGTTTTTTTTTTAGCAAGTGAATACTAATGGCTTTGAGTTAGGAGAAATAAGGTTTGTTTTTTTTTCAAACCCTCTACATACAGCACAATGAGAAGACTGACACCTAGAATTATGTTTTAAAGGAGAAGTAGAAGGAAGAATAATGAACAGGTTCCAGTGTAAAGAGTAAAACTTTGATATTGTAATATATACTCAGAAACTTGAATATTCTTTTATGAAAATTATATAAATGCTGTGACCACACAAAAGGCTGTTTTTCTTGCATTAGCTGAAAAAATTACTTAATATTGCTTAATATCTTGTGCATATGTATAAGAATTTGATAAGATAAAATATTATATCGTGTAAGTGTCTTTAAGACTATTATATGTCTACTACAGATAAAGTAAAAGATGAATGCAAGCTTCATTCTAAAAATAATCTTTGCTTTTGACAATCCTAAAATAATCAGATCATATATAATGTTTTGGTATTTTGGGGACTTGTAAAATCAGTTTGTTAGTAGCAAAACAGCTAGAGATAGGAATAAAAATGCTTGCATGAAGAAATCCACCTGGAATGCACCACAGAGGTAGCACTTGTTGAACCCAGAAAAGAAAAATGATATCATGAATATTTCAAAACAAAATAGGGAACGCCAGCTCTTACAAGAAGGAGGGAAATGAGGTAGAAAACCAAGGAAACTTTGTGGAGCTAATTTTTTACTGCTCAGGAGCATCACAAACCATTGCAGGAATTCAGAGGAGCGTTTATGAAACCAAGTTCTAAAGAAAGAATATGGTTAAGAGCCAGATTCTGCCACTTTTTGAAACGCGACTTCTTTCTTGTGGCCCTGTATAACCCAGCAAAAGTGCAGCCAAGCACCATTAAACATGCAGTAATATCCAAGTGTCTGAGCTTAAGTTACTCATTTGCTATGGAAATTTCCTCTGAATCTATCAGTGCGAGTCAGGAACCTGCCCTGTGATAAAAAAAAACCAGCAAACCAGATTGGACAGGAAAGGAAAGAACTATTTGAGACAGCACTCTAAGCTTTGAGTATTCTCCGGCTCTTTATACATTTTTGTCTGGCCTTAGTGCAGACAAATAATGGTCCTTTGTTCAGAGCTGTTGCTTCACACAGTTTGATGATGGGAGTGAAATCCACTTTTTCTTTCCTGAGCAGGTCTGTCCCATGCTGGTGGACTCAGAGAAATTTGTAACGTTCTGTCAAATGGGAATTATTTACTAGATTTAATTTTTTAGTATTGTTAGGCTTGCTGGAAATGCTGAAGAAACCAAGTAAAATCCATACCAGAGAGATGGAAGCAGCTTTTCAATGTGCAGCAGATACACCTTGTCAGGTAATGAAAGAAGCAAACTTAAAAGGCAGAATCAAGTGTTGAGTGAGCTTTTGAGACTATCACTTATTTAGTGGACATAAAAGGAGGAAATAATGCAGTACATTTCCCAGCTCTTTGGGGATGTGTACTCCTTACTGTTAGTGTGATATCTGACATTAAATGTATTCCATTTGCTGTTGATAGAAGGTAATGCAAGTACATCAAAATAGTGTTTGTGCTGTGAGTAATTCTCATGGTACCCATAATGATGCAGGAAAGCAAGCAAGTATCATAGGATCATTGGGGTTGTAAAAGACCTCTAAGGTCATTGATACACTTTTGAACACTTCCAGGGACAGTGATTCCAGCACTTCCCTGGGCAGCCTATTCCAACCACACCACCCTTTCAGTGAAGAAATTTTTCCTAATCTAAACCTGCTCTGGAGCAACTTGAGGCCCTTTCCTCTTGTCCTGTCATTTTTACCTGAGAAAAGAGTGCAACCCTCACCTGGCATCTCACATTGCAGCTCTACTCTCTCTTTATTTCTGTTAATCTGGTAAACTCTTGGGCTAGACATAAACTAAGCCACTTTGGTTTCATTGCAGTCATAAATGGAAATGAAAGCAGACAAAGTTTTAGTAACCTTAAAATGAATAGGTTTTTGCCATTATTCCAAACTCTAAAAGAATACAGGAACATTTTTTCCTGCATTTTTTGAATAGTGGTAATTATTTTTAAATTAAATGTAAAAGGAAATTATGACTTCACTTATTGCTCTATTATCATAGAATCATAGAATGGTTTGGGTTGGAAAGGACTTTAAAAATTATCTCCTTCCAACCCTCTGCTGTGGGCAGGGACACCTTCCTCTACCTCACATTGCTCAGAGCCCCACCCAACCTGTCCTTGGACTTGTTCAGGGATGGGGCAGCCACAGCTTTTATGGGCAACCTGTGCCAGGGCCTCACCACCCTCACAGGGAACCTAATCTATCTAATCTACATCCACCGTTTTTCAATTTAAAGTCATTACCCCTTGTCCTATTACTACATTGCCTGTTCAGCCTACTCTTGGAATGCCATTAACATATTTATTTCCAATGAAATGCAAGCCAGGTCTGTTAGATGCCTCTCTAAGACCTAAAAAGACATGATGCAGTGGATGCAAAATCTGCGTAGACAAAACCTCCTCACTGATTTCTCTGAAAAAATCTCTTTTTTTACCCCTGGAATCCACTTTGGTTTCCTTTAGATCACCAGAAAGACTCTTAATGACTCTTCTAAGAATTAGAATGCTTTGGAATGTCTAGAAAAATCAATCAACCACTTCTTGAATTTGTCTTGTGACTTTTATATCATCTCTAAATCTCTGTTTCAAATAGGGATTTGATGACAGTGGTATTTTGTCTCTACTCACCTATTCTAGGATGTTAGTGGTGGCATTTGGGGGGCCTTTAGAGTAAAAATATGTGCACAGTTTCAGAAATAATATTTATAATACATGAAAGACCCTTTCTTTTCTATTTCTTTTCAAATGTCAAGTTCCGTGTAAAGTACAGTTTAATTGAATATATTTTTGTGAAGTTGCATTCCCACTGACCCAAAGGTTTGTGACTGCTGCAAAACTGGAGCTGGATAAGCTACTGCCTCACATCTTGCAGTGGTGGTTAATAGCAGCAAAAGTGGGTGTGAAATAGTGTTTGAATAACTCTTGCACCCATTTTACACTGGTACAAATGACAGGGAAATAAGGTTGAGAGCAGCAGAGAACCAGGCTGTGATTAAAATGTTCAGGAGTTTTACTGTTGTGAATGACCTTTCCCAAGTCCTGTTGTTCCATTTCACTGCTCCAAGGCATCTTTTCTATTCATCTTGTTGTGCTGTGTGCAGCTTCTCCTAAACTCTTGACCAGCTGCCAAACGTTTTTTATCCATTGCAAGACATGAAAATATTTCACCCTTCCATTGAGATTCTTGCAGTATGGAACCTAGTTTAACTTTCAAAGTCTCTAAAAGGAGAAGAAAAAACTTTTTTTTTTCTCCTCTAAAAGGAGGAGAAAAAGTTTAACTGGGAGGTTTTCTAGATTCTAAATGCATTCTCTGGCTCTCTTTATATGCAAGATTTAAATATCACTATGCAACACAGTATGATCCTTCTATCACCTTCATTCTTTGCATTTTCAGAAGATTAAATCCCAGAGGGTTTAATTTTGGGAGTTATTCAAGCAATCATGACTTTCTCTCTTCCTCCAAATCATGTAAGATGCTGTTTCCAGCTCAGAGCACAGGCTTCATGTGCTCTACATACGTATGAAGTAAATCTTCTTTCTTTAAAACAAACAAGAGCACCAAACCTCCAGTCTTTACTACATTTGCCAAGTGGGTTCTTTGAGATCCTGACATGTTTTCACCCTCACTGAGGTCAGTGGCACAATAGGATGATACACATGAGGATCCTTCAGAAAAGCCATGGGGGTGCTTTAGAGTTCTGTGTTGCAGGATTGTATCCAGACCTAATCACTAATTCATTTGATATAAAAATGCTAATGTCTAAGCAGAGCTGTAACTCACCAATGTTACTTTTCAGAACTTATTCCTCCGTTTTGTCCCGTGACTGGAAATTGTGGCTTTGGTGTTTATGTTCTGCAGACAGTTGCATTACTTACTCCTATTCACTCCCTTTTCTTGAATTACCTTGCTATCTTTTCAAAGGCTGGCAAAAGGTGTTCAGATCCCTAATTAGATGCATTTGGATTTTCATAATTGAATAAATGTAACTCCTCACCCTTTATTCTGCACTTCTCCCCTTGCATTTCTTCTAGACCATTACAGAATGATTCTAGGTGTCATGGAGAATTTGGCAGTTTTGATTCTTGCTACTATTCTGTTTGTTTTTTAAATCATTCACATTTGTGTGTATGTATCAGTTTCCCTTCAGGAAATTTAATTTACATATGTTCAAAGCTTGTGAGTCTGGAATCTAGATAAAATTACTGAGATAAAGCTGAAATTTAATAATATTGTCAATCTTCCTTGTAAGCTCAGGACTTCTACTGACAGCACTTTTAGTCTGATTTCACTCTTCTCTTCTAGGTTTATTTTTGATACAGTTGATACATTTCTGTTAGATTACAAACAGTATGCCAGGAAGATTGTGACTTAAATATTCCTTCAAATATGTGAACATGGTAAAAATCTGTCTTCATTGCTTTAATGTATTGATTGATAGCTAATATACCATTCTTCTAATGTTCTTCTATTCTCTGGGGAATATATACAAACTGAATTGAAAAGTTTTACCTTGAGTTTCTCATTTTTATCCAAAGTTTCTTGTTTATTTACTTTGAAAAATGTTTTGTCTAGTAAAATCTGGTGTAAAGCAGCATTTCTTCTTTTTTTTGGACAGAAGTCAGCCATGTGATCCATCTTTCCATGCAGACTCAAGGCAGGGAGCCTCAGCCTGTCTGTGTTCGGTAGGGCTGGAATCTTTGAATGAATCCAAAATGTCCAGCCCAGCTTTTTGAATATGACTTTGGAAATTAACTTACCAACATAATTTTTGGAAAAGGACATTATTAAGATAATTATTCCTGCAATAGTAGCTTAAAAAAAAGTTTCCTAAAGTTTCCTAACAAATATAGTCTTGTTTCTTTGAAATTAATAACTTTCATCTCCATTCTACATCTTAATAGAATCTTTTCATCATATAATGAGCCGTTAGTCTTTAAAAAATTGTATGCAAATCTATCCTGAAGTGTTCAAACCCTCAGGAGACACTAAAAGGATTCCTTTTTTTTAAACTAGACATTTATGCACTGTTTCTCCAAGTGAAAATATATTAAATGCATCTAGGGTTTTCCCATCATCCAAGAGGTACATTTTTCTAGCTTAAGTGCTTTTCTGAGTCAGGGCATCTGTGATCTTACAGAACTGAAGGACATGTCAGGAAGAGACAGCAAGTCTGGGATAGGCTTTTCTGAGGTACTGGAAATATCCTGTGGACTCTGTGGCACTCTGTCTATTGAGCCCCCAAATTATACCTTCTTTCGGCCATTCCTGGACTTAATAGAAAATTTTCCTAGGAACATGCTCACCTGTGCTTCATTGGTGCTTGGATTAGAGGTTGCTTGATGTGTTTATGGAAGGTCTGCTGAAGATCAAGTGGAGGTTGATGAGCCTGATTTAAGTCAGGTGGTTCTTGTTGGAGTGAAACATCAGGTGAATGTAGTGCAGGGTCCTGGCTTGGTCAGTCACTGCAGCAGCACTTGGTATCAACACCTCAGTCACTGCTTTCCCATCCAGCTTCATTTTCTAAAGAAGGAAGTTTGGTGGACTTAGAAAACTACAAGCCTGATGGTAAGTGCAAATAAGAAGGAAAATTTCTGTCTTTGTGTGTACCTCACTACCAATTAATGTGGCACCATAGCCTGCCTTTTTGCCTGTTGTTATCTGTGGATAGAAGACTGCTCATAAAGAGAAGATAGGTTGTAACCTTTTGAAAATTTGTCTCTGATATCTTTATTTAATATCTTTAACCTCAAATTGGCAACTGCGCTTTTTGTTATTTAATTTTTTATTACTTTTCTTTGTTTAGATCCTTATTATGTTTAGGAGAATAATATCCAGTAGATTGGGTAAAACTCAAGCAACTTGACAGTAATTAAAATGCAGATTTAGTTCTTCTGGAGTGTAATAGCTTTGAAGCATAGCAAGGTCTGCTGAGGGAATCTGTTTTGTTTGTGAATCCTAATAGAACATAATGACTGCTTTCAAGCCATTATAGTCCATCATGTTAGTGACTCCATATGCTGGATATCCTTGTCAATGATACCTCCTCTGAGAAAATGTACCCTAGTGATCTGGTACTCTGTGTGTGTGTGTGTATGTACATATATATTTTACTTTTAAAACCAAAAGTTGCCTGATCTTTTAAATAGAGGTAATCTCTTTTATGGAACTTTGAATTTAGTTTAACTGTTGGTTTAATTTTCACTAAAAAGTGCAGCTTAGTGGAAACAGAGCTTTTCAATTATTTGAGAAATAAGTGAAAGTCAGCAAGAGCATAGGTGAGGTATAAGCCTCTCATAGGTCTCTGTTTTATATGAATAGCATCTTTTTTTATGACCGTACAATGAGGAAGCTGCCCCCAGCCCCAGGAGCTGCTTTTTGCATCAAGACCTCTCTGATGTGAATGTCTGCCCCAGGCTGCCCATGGGCAGCTGCAATATTGAGCATAAATCAGTAGTTACAGGCTTAAACATAATACAAGAAAAATGTTGCACCTGATTGTCTTTAAGATGATTCCCAGCTCCTCATCAACACAAGCTAGTGATGCCACAATCGTTGATGAAGGAAGAACTGACAGGGTGACTTTTCCTAGATGTATCAGAAATAATCAAGCTAAAGAGCTCATATTGAGACAGTAAGGCCATGTCTGGACTGTATAGCAGGAAGGTTTTGCTCTGCTTCCCCATCTGTCAGGACTGGGAGACAAGATGAAAGCTCCCCCATTCTGCCCCACTTGCCTGTTACATTCCCATTGGAAACACTGAGTGGGAAAAGTAGAGTTTATCTCATCTGAGTGTGGAGCCAGGACATCACCCAGCCCTGGTGGCATCCCAGGTTCCTGTGGTGCGACGTTCTAAATGTCTGAAACGTACTGGGAGTATCTCCTTGTGGTGAAGGAAATAGGTGGGAGAGTGGAGTGTTCCTGGCCTGGGAATCCCCCTACTGAATTCATTTCTGAGTTGCAATGTCTTGGAAATTCTCTGGGTTTATGATTAAAATGCTGACAGATCCTTTAACTTCAGCTGTGGGACTGCTGTAATGCACAGACCCTGTAAATTAGAGATATAAAGTATGTGTAAGTAGAACCAATATGTGTCTAGATATTCTATTGCTTTTAAAGCCCTTTCTGTCCTGTTAATTTTGCTTTACACTGTGACAGCGATGAATTGATGTCTACCATTTCCAACTGCCAGGTAGACTGTGTACACGTTTATTAAGATTAATTAAAAAGTAACAAATTGTAAAGTAATAACATTAACAACTACTGGAAAAAGTGTAGACGTTTTGACAGTCTTTTTGAATTTCATTAAAAGATGGTAGTGACAAAAACCCAAGAGACTATTTCTACTTTACTAAAGAAATAGGTCACAGATTCAATTACAGTCACTGAAGCATGGACTCAATCTATCATGGCAAATTAAGTACATTTTAGCAACCTACTTTCCTTTAAAAATTTTATAGACACTTTCACTGGAAGAAGAAAGACTATAGAAAAAGAAATTGCAAACTGAAGGGTTTTTTTTTTTTCCTCTATTGCTACTGAGTGCTTGGCTTATTTACCATAGGTGTAAGACACAGAAAAAATCATTATGGAACGTCAACATACGTAATCATCATTTCTCTTCCCATTTTTTGTCTTTAATTAATGATACATCATTTGTTCTTTGACTGGAAAGCATGGCTCAGATTGAATCCACAGTGCACCAGTTAGAGGCTTTGTTCTCTCATTGAAATTGAAGGACTCATTTACTTAGAAAAATTCACTGCACAACCTTTATGCAATTTTGGCACAGATCCGTAGTGTTGGGCTGAAAATGTGTTGTAGTCCCAGTTCCAAATAAATAAATAAATGGAGACACATACAGCCCATGGATGTGGTTTAGCTGAGTGCAAATATTGGAATGATGAAGCACTCTTTTGCCCATAGCAGAATTGATTTCATGTTGACAACTGGAATTTATAAAGATCCTCTTTCAACAGAGTAGCAGTGGCCATATTTGCTGCATTACTACAGCTGCAACAAACCAGCAGCAAGCACAGGAACTGATAAGAGAGATGCAATCTATTTCCTCTTTATATATAACCCCAGGTCTAATGTGACACCCCTAGGAGATTTGTCCACTTTCATATATTAGAGATTCAGTGGGCCTTTAGATTGTAGAAGCATATTAGGGTTTTTAATTTATTTATTTTTTTTCTAAATCTGTAACATTTGACCATGCAAAAAATATGTCTGTTGTACAAATGAAACCAAGTGATGCTGATTAAATGTAACACACTTTCCAAGGCAATGCTGATTAAATATGTGATCTTCTCAAAGTGCATTGGGGATGAAATGCTTTCCATTTCCAGATATGCCTCTCTCCAACAATGCTTTTTACTTACTGCTCAACAGTTTTTGCTGGTTAAATATTCAGGACCAGATTTATCATCACTATCTCACTGTAACACCAGAAAAGAAAACAGCAAGAAAGGATAGAACAAAGATAGACCTGTGAATAAAGCTTTTGTTAAACTGATTTGCACCAAATCAGAGACCACATAAGTGTCTCATATCCCTTAACAGTTACAGTCTGACCACAACCATAAGCTCAGGAAGGATACTCCCAATGACAGCCATAACTACATCAGCACAAGCTGCAGAAGGCTGAAAAACACCCACTGCTCCATTAGTCATCAAATTCTGCTGTGCTGCAGGTACCTCAGCAATCATGGGAATATTAGATGACAAAAAGCAGACCTGCTTTACTCTGTCAACTTCAATATACTTATTTTCTTGTCAAAATTATGTTTCCCTTTCAAATGATTCCACTTGATTTCTATATTTAGAATACAATATTTAAGTAACTCCTATAATGGGTTTTCAAGTATGCTTGCTGCAATCCATTATTCAGAGAGAAGTGGTTTTGTTGCCAGCTAATGCAATGAAAAATGCTTTGCAGAAGATCCAAACCTACACAAAATTCTCCTTCTTTTGGTAATGTTCTAGACTTGGTACTCAACCCCAGTTTTCATTAACTTTGTCAATTTATTTTTTATGTAATGAGCATAATATTTGATTTTTAGCAGTATTACAGGAAAATCCTATAGGGAATGAATAATGATATTTTTAAAAGTTGAGCACATAAATTTTTGAAAACAGAGCAAAATAATAAAATAGCAAAAATGTTAGGAAATATAAAAAGCAAGTTAGATATGAGAACTGCACTTCAGAAAGAGTCTGGAAGGAAGGGATAATGTTCAAGAGGAGATTGGAAAAGAATTGCTGACTTAATTTGGGTGCAATGTGCTTGTCCCCTTTGAGTTGGAGAATGGAGGTGGAGGTACATCTCTGATTGTGACAAGGACACATTAGGGACTGGAGCTTAGTCATTGTACAAGTGAGACGTAGAAAAAGGGAGCAGAAAGACCACATGAGAAAATTGCTTCATTTACATACCAGAGAGCTGTGCATGAATGAATACTAAAATAGTAGTTTGGAAATTCTTGCACCCAAAGAGTTATTTATGCATTAAACCTATCCCAAAAGGGACCAAAATGTTTTTAACATTTTTCTAAAAAAATATTTTTAGTATGAAAGGGAAAGTTTTAAAGGTTTTATTGGCTTTGCATGCAGCTGTCTTTCTGTTGAAATGACTGAACATGAATCACAGAATGTTCTTAGTTACGAGGAGCCCACAAGGATCAATCACCCTGTCCCACCTCTTGAGTGACCCATATGGGGATCGAGAATTAAGTTTGACTTAAAATATATCACAAATAAATAAATGCTTATAAAGGTATTTTAGTCCAGTCATTAGAGCTTCTTAATTAAATAGATATTTCTTAGCAAGATTCTTTCTAGCTTTAATACGTTGTGGGCATTTCTGTGGCAGAGTGTTAGCAGCTGTAGATTGCAAGAAGACATGAGCAGGATTCTTTCTGCTCACTGTTGCAGCAGCATATTGAGGGAAGAAGTGAGTCTAGTAAAGCTCAAAACCATTTTATGAGGATCAGGGGGCTGACAGAGAGCCAGGCATGATGTTCCAGGCAGGCAGTCTCTGACATGTTCCTGCTGGGTGTGCAGGACACAATGGAGGGCAGCAGAGCTGACTGAGCACTGCTGTCTTCTTCACCCTTGCTGGGGCTTTGGAGATGTTTCTGTGACATGAAGAACAACTCATGTGATTGGAAAGCTTTCCTTTTATCAGTAGTGTATGTGGGGATGTCAATGTGAGTAAGATGGCAGCAGTATTGTGTGAATGTCAGTGCTATTGAGAAGTGGTTTTGAATGCATTACTTTGTACTTGGCAGATGTGAAAGTCTAAACCCAGGTATGCTTAAAGATGTCAAGTGAGGGAATCAGATGAAGATAAAGTACAATATTTACCCCTTATGCCCTTGTCTGTCCATTGCAACTGATGTCGTGGCTGAAATTTGCTCTTGTGTGTAGAGTTACTGTAACAGGATGAAGCTTTTGCTGTTTGATCTGCCTGGAGAGCTGATACTCGCTTCTGCACCCTGTGCAAGAGGTGATGAGATGCTCTGCAGTGAATACATTTGGGAAGGAGTCTCTGTGAGCAGAGCTACAGATGTTCTGGGATATATACTGGCTTTTAATGACTAGAATTATTTCACTTTGCTTTCTGAAGACCTAAATATCTGCACCTGCCTACTTGTTAAAAGCATTTCTCTCTTTGTGCAGTTCTGCAGGTGCTATTGGGGCACTTCAGATTAAACTTGGAACTAATAGGAGCTGTTGATGTAGGGATGGAGCACTCTGAGCTCTAACTTCAGAATTAAAGCTGATTTGAGGATTTTCTGATCATGTTGCTTTTGGGAAGTTCAGGTTTTCAAGATCTGTCTCTTTTAGCAGCCAATCTGGAAAGCTAGAAAGGAATCAGCTTTATCAAGGGTGCCCATAAAGTCATTCTATTATTGTAGTCTATCCAGTTTTATTATTTTTAAAGGGTAACTAGGACTGGGATATAAGAAACTGTGATTCTTTTGTTTTAAGTGGTGAAAAGTGAATAGATTTATTCATAGATTATGCAAAACGCCTCTAAAAATAGTCTTTCTTCTAAACTGTCTTCTCTTGCTGTTTTGCATCTCATTTAAATAAGCACCTTTCACTGGAATATAGAAACATCCAAATGTACTGCTTTAACTTTTCCTGTCCTTATATGTTAAGCTTCGTTAGTTTTAACACTTAATTGTAAAGAATATGTAAGGTTTAGAAAAACAGCTTGACAAAACCATGGCTCTGGTCTTGACTGATGACAAATGAGACATGCACATTTTTAGTCATAGTTAATAGCCTTGGGACTATTTACCTTCTTGTACTGTGCCTGAATCATGAGAGCTGAAAGAGGTCTGTCATTGTCACCATGCACCAGTTGGCATTCAAACTTATTTTATACAAAAGTCCTTTACTGCCACCTCTGAGGAATTATTGAAATAGTAGAAAAGAGGGGGTAAAGCCACAAACCTCAGAAAATTACCAGTAAGAGGTGGAACCCATGACAGCAAAAATGGTTTTATAGTGTCTAATATATCAGAGGAATCTATGGGTGCAGCCTTTTATTCTAACACCTCCACCTGAGTTGCAGTGCACTAGGTTAAATTGCTAACACCTAAAATACCCTCTGGCAAGTGGCTCACTGAAGTTGAAATTTGTAATACGAGTACATTGCTATTTCTATGTTCCCAGATAGAACAACTGAAGGAGAGGAACACATTAAATCATTAGGAGAACACCTAAAGTCACAGATGTGTAACAGTGATTGGTGCACTGAGAGGCCTGATTGAGATGTATGTAACATGCAAATGCCATTCAATGATTGGAGAAAATCCCCTTTGTTCTAAACACATTTGGAAAGGTACATGCAATTATGGGACAGAGGGAGAACCTCCTTAAACAATCAAGGTTCACTTTAATCCCAGCCTGGCTGTGGGGAAAGAATTCCTCTGAATGGCTTCTCATCTGGAGCATGCTCCCAGGGTGCTGGAAGTAATGCCCATCATTTGGTGTGGTTTCAGGGCTGTTGCACCAGGGATTTTAGAGCAGTCAGCACAGAGCATCCTGCCTTAGGCTTAGGTGAAAGAGGAGCACCTGAAAAAGGGACTGCTCTGTATTGCAGCCATGTTTTTTAGCTGTTATCTATCGAGCATTTGGAGCACTTTTGCAGGAATTGGAATGGTGCCTTTCCCTAAAAGTCATAAGAATTTCTTTCATTCTTGTTTCCTGCTCTGTATATTTTTCAGGATTTTAGTAGTGGGTGAGCAAATTCTGGGTAGTGAGTTTTAGTAATTATTGCTTCTCTACATGAAACCCTAGTGCAGTGAGAGATGCAAGCATGTGGCACATCCCAGGGAAGAGGAAGATTCCAAAATCTTGGTACAAATGCATAAGCAGAGCTGCTAGGATTGGGAATAAATACCTTTACTTGACTGAACCAGAGACTCTTCCAAGTCTGATTCTTTTCACTTCCTGATTTGTTTTTAATGCTGGGCTTGGGAAATGTTATTCCAAAGAGAAAACAAGGTTTAATGGATTACAAAGAAATTTTTCTTTTTTTTTTTTTTTAATGAGTCAATATTGTAAGTAAATAACACATACATTTGCTTAATCAATGAGGCCATAAATAAGATTTTCATGTCACACTGGAATAATTGACTCATTACTCGCTCCTGGAAGTCTGAGAATGAATTAGGTTCCAATAACATCAGTTTGCTGTCTCAGCTAAGTTAGCACTCTGAGCCATAAATAACTCCATGGTTTAGCATAAATTTCTTTATTTTACAATTTATAAAGTGCACTCATCACTAGGGTTCTTGGCATGTATACAAAGATAACAACGAAATAAGAACATATTGACTAGTTTCAACTGAGCAAACTCCTTCAACATGTCCTCAATAAAGGTATATAAATCATCACCAACATCTCCAAGCAAAAGCATCAATAAACATATAAGCCTTGGACATTGCCCTGAAAGCCAATGAACTAGGGAGTCTATCAGATCCTCAGGGATCATTTTCCAGAGTTAAAAATTCTCTGTCTGAGTCAGCCTCGGAATTGAAGCCCATCAGATGATTATTTAAGTCAGCCATTGGTGTTGTGGTGCTCTCAGTGGCTGTGGTGGAGCTCATGGTGGCAGGCTGGCTGCAGCACAAGTGGGACCTGAGGCTGCAGAGCCCAACCCACACCGTGCTCACAAACACAGCAAAGCTTGGCAGGAGTTGCTGTGTGGGAGCACACACTCCACATTGCCTGGTGCTCTGAACTCGAGGGAAGTTCTAGAAGAAATAAAGACAGCATCTTCTCTGGGGTTTGGCTGGAAGAGTGAAGGGAAGAGCTAGTGGAGTCTACCTCCAAAAGACGGCAGGAACTTTCTTGGTTGAGGGTGTGTGTGGTTTCTTCCTGAGTGCAAACAGAGCTGAGCCAAAGTCTGGGTGATATGTGGTAACTGAAGTTTGGAAGTGTCTTTAGAGTTTATGTAACAATTTCTCACTCAGCCTGCCTCTGAAAGGAAAACTTGGAGCTGATTTTTCACTGAAAGGCTTTCTAATGTTGGGAAGGAGCTTCTTGGCAGATGATGACTTCACTTAGCCCGAGATCCCAGGCAGAGCTCAGAACAGTGCAATGGGGTGATGACAGCTGGCAAATGGTTACAGCCCCTTCTCCCATGGCCTGTGCCTGGACACCACTGAATCCTACAGGGCATTGGCATCACACCTCCTCACCAATTCCATCCTCAGATGATCTGGGGTGTTGTTTCTTTGAGCCTTTCATCCCCATCCACCCCTCTGTGCTGTCGAGAAGCTCTAGGGCCTGTCCTGAGGGTGCAGTGAGTGCAGGTCTCTGCAGAGCACAGGCCTGGTGGCCAGCAGGGACCCAGCTGAGCTGCAGCTCCTTCCATTCTGCTCCCCTTCCTTGCTCCACCCTTATCACAGACAAACAGGGGCATCCCAACCTGTCCCCAGACAAGTCTGTCATGTCAGACCAAGATATTTTTGTTAAATTACTAGACACAATTATTACCTACAAGTATAGGACATGTTTGCAGAAGATAATTTTTCTGTGACTTTGCAGTAACATTTGTGGTGTTTTTATTTACTGATTGAAGCTGAGGGTAATACTGAGGCATGGTAGGATTGTGAATCATGAGCATAAAACTCCCTAGGCTGGTGCCATCCAGCCTTGGCACTAACCCATCCCTGGCCTCCAGTTGCACGCTCCAAGCCTTGGACATTCTCTGAGGGGCAAGAGCTGAATGAAGTTTAGGGTGAGAGGCTGTTTGCTTCTTAGACTACCTGCTGCCAAGGAAGTGGCTAATCCATCTTAATTACAATTGCTTTTCTTCACAAAGTATGTGGAAAATTCACAGCAGCATAAACATAGTCCATGAGACAGGGAAAAGATGCAGCCTAAATTTGCCAACCTGTTCACCTGTTAGGATTTCACAGATGTTCCTAAAGAGAAGGAATAATGTGTAATTTGTGACATAACCCAGGAATTTAAAACTCTCCAGAGGCCAATTATAGAGATTTGGACACTTAGACTGCTAGCAGCTTTCCAAGCTCCACCTGAGATGCTCCTCCTTTAAAAAGTCCTTGTGTACATCTTTAATTATTTTCCATAGAATAATTGACACAGTTTCCGTGCCTCATTCACGCAATCAATGGCTTCTTCTAATGATAAACTGAAGATTATCACTGTATTATGCTTGAGAAATATCTGTAGCATTCTGAAATTACCTTTTCTCTGCTAAAGTTACTGATTTGATAACTCTTCAAAGCCCTTTCATAATACTGTTCTCATGCAACCTGACAAAAATAGCCACAGGGTTTCTATTGAGGTCATTTCTATTTGTGGTCTGTTTGATGGTGCTTTTTGTAACTTAGTATGTAAGGACTTTACTTTGTGTCCAAACTACAGCAACCAAAATATGGCCAATGGATAACAGATGATTATACAATGCACTTTTCTGACAGGCAGGCTACTGTAAAAGATAGACACGAGTTTTCTTTAGGTATCAAGTCACAACACAGATGACATGCCTGAGTAGGCAAACTGTTCACCTCCAAAAAATTATTCATAATTAAGTAGAAGCCATGATAGCTTAAAGTAGGTAGACAATATAGAGGACAAGTCCTAAAAACCTTAGCTGTCTCCACAGCTTGGTTTCATCAAATATTAGAGGAAATGTAAATCTTTTTTGTCTTTATTCTGCATTTGGAGGGGTAAGGTTAATAAATAGTTACTTTCATTTCTACAAAAAATTCTCAAGATAGGTCTGCTTGCTTGCTCCCAGGATGATGTTTGTGTGTATGGGAGAGAAACATAATTAGGCTTTGAGTTCTGTACAACATAATCCGTGGCAAGTATGAATGACATGAAAGGCAGCAGAAATTGCCTGGGAGGAGGCTGTTTTTGTTTGTTTTGAAAAAAAAGAGGTTGAAAAGATTCTTTCTGCAGCTGATGCAATCTGGCTGTGTTTGCTCTGAGCTAGAGACACTTGTGCATCACAGCAAAAGCAATGGAAGGGTTGGGAAGAGGAGTGAAGGGGTAAATTCCACTTGCTGCAATACCTGCTTTTGATCTAAGCTTTAATTGGATGTGATTTAGAAAACTGCTGGCATCACATGGGATATTAACAGCCTTATTCTCCAAGCTGCCTCTCCCTGAAGGAGCTGTTTTATTTCTGTTGGTTTTAAGACTTCACTTGCCCCTTCCTGTTCCAGTGAAAAAGCATTGAAGGGTAGGAGAAAAAACCCCAAGCATTAAAGGCAACTCATTTTCCTTCCCAAGTGACATGGTAACTCCTAGAGGTGTTTGTCAGATGCTTGTTTCATGCACAGCTCACACAGCACTCATGCACACGCCCCTGCATGATTACATGTTATATAATGAGCTCTGCTGTTCCTCCATTTCTTTTCCTTGGTTTACCAAATATTGGGCAGCAAAGGTTTAAGTTCTTTCTTCTTGTTGAGTCACCATTTACTCGCCCTTGGGCTAGAGAGATTTAAATATGTTACCATCCTTTGCAGATATTAAAACTGGCTATTGCTCTTGACTGAACTGCAGAATGCATCAATGGAAAATACAGGCTGTGGTCAGCTCTTCCTCACTGCTTGTACCTTTGGGGGTGATACTTATGGTAGGAAGTTCAAAGAAAGTTCTGATCTATAGGTTTATATTTTTGAATCTGATCTAATCACTACAGAAATAAATTTAATTACTAAATCAACAACTGTTTCTGGCAGCTCAGATCTTATGACACCATCTTGTGGAACAAGTTGAAAACAACACAAATGGTGTTCCAACATTTGCCATCCTGTGAACAGTTACCTAATAACCAAAATACAAAGACTTCATAACTTTTTTGTAGACAAAGTTGGTTAATGTCTATTTTAGTTCTGAAAACTCGATTCAAAAATATTTCTACATTTCTGTAACATGAACAATCATATCTGTCTCTATTTTAAGTTCATACTGAACTGACTTTTTAGTAGAAGCTAACAGGGAGATATGGGATTTTCCTCCTGCTCCTTTGACGAAATAGTGTGAAAGCTCAAATCACTGAAGTTTGGGCTCTTGTATAAAAGAAAAGCCATTAAGTATTGCTCTGAAGTTCTGAAATTAAAACATATTACATGTCTGGGTGGCACAATAGTTCAAATTTCTTTCTGTTCAAATTTCTTTCTTTTTTTCTTGGGGGTTTTGTGGCTTCAATAGACATGGTCAGAGATATGATCTGTTCAATGGGCAGATAAGGTTTTGTTTGACTTACCTTTCTGTAGTTCCAGTGAGAAATTTTTTTTCCCAGCAGAGACCTCTGCTGAAAGCAGGAGAGCAGCTCTGCAGGGCTGGAGCAGAGCAGTGCAGCAAAGCCCCTCTGAGCAGGGGCCCAGCTGTCAGTGAGAGCACGCACAGGTCTAGTGGATATCAGAGTAAAGCCACTGCCTGCTCTTCCCTTCAAGAAAATAGAGGGAAATAATCATAATGTAGTTGAAAATCTTACTTTTCCCACTGTTTTAAGGGAAGTGGGATCCGATTGATTCATATCAGGCCAGAGCCCTCATGCCTTCACTGTAATTGGTGTGTCAGTGGATCCAGAGGGGGCAGTTTGCTTTTAAAAACAGAATTATGTAATATATTATGTGACAGAGTGCAGTTAAAAGATTTTTCAATCTTTTGCTTTAGTCGTACAGTTTTCATCGGGGAAAGAACAAGACATCTCCCAAAACAAGTGCAACATAAGCTCAACACTGACATCTGGTGTTTAAATTGGATTTAATCCTGGGCAGGGTGAGGTTAACAAGTGCTCCTTAGGGCTGGCAGGTGTTTGCACAGGGCTGGGACACAGAGGTACCTACAGAGGCAGATTCGTGCCTAGGCGGGCTGGGGGTAGCCTGGGGTCCTCAAGGGCCTGCACCTTTGCTGGGAAGAGGCTCCTGGTGTTTGGAAAATCTGGCCTGCAAAACCTGTGCTTGCTAATACAGGGAATGAAAAGCTTGTGGTGAGATCTGGAGGTCCTCAGACTGATTCTGATGGATATTTGGGATAATGAGGCAAGGGAGACTTATTTCCAAAAGCAACGTTATCAACCAAGCAACTAAAATTCCCAACATTGTTTAAAATCTACTTAAAGATATTTTTTCAGTGAAAGATAAAGCTGAGCAGCTTTTCGATATGCCAATTTATCATTTTTTCAGTAATTTTTATTTAAGAATTTACCTTTTTTATTAGAGTGACAGACAGGAACTGTTACTGCATGTGCCAGTCTGACCCTTCCCCCTCAGATAATATCTACCATGTGTTTGCTGTATATTTGGAAGCTGACAGGTGGGCATGATCAGTACTTGCTTTGTGTGCCATGCAGTGTTTGCATTCCCTTCAGGGAAGCTAAAATCTCTTCTCTTTTTTGCAACTATGTCTGATTCTTGGCTGATTTTTGATTTTGTTTTTCCTTCAACCCCTGAAATAGAAAGTGAAATAGAGTGGAAGAGAAAGTAGATGCAGGAGGTACAGACTTGCTCAGCTTTGGAAAGAATAGTCAGTTCTATATTTTAAATTGCAATTAGTTTTCAGGTACAGATGAATTATTCATCCTTAGCTCTGTCACTTAGAAGGTCCCAAGAGAAGGAGCAGAGGCCATTTCCCTGTGCCTTGACTTCCAGGGCTGGTGTGGCTCAGAAGAAGGTACAAGGCTGGTTTTGAAAAGGGGCGTTGCTCAGTCTAGACTGAGGTTCAGTGGGGATCTCTTTGCTCTGTGATGACAACAGATGTGGAAATACCTGAAAAGCTCCTGTTTATTTGTTGCTTCATCCAAAACTGTATCCGATGATTCAGGCTCACCCCGCTGAAAGGAACTGAAGAGCCACTCTCACCCTCCCTGCCCTGTGGAGGGCAAACCTTTCTGTAATTGGCATTGAATTATAAAGCAAGCCTCTACACAAGAGAGGCTCCTGTGTGTCTGAGCTGAGGAACAGCATTAAACATCTGCCAGTGAGTGAATGGAAGAGGTGCTGGAGGCATGCACTGATGAGCAGCACACCTTTTACAAGGGTCCTTGTGTAGTTATTATTTTGATTTACAAAGTGGCCCATGCAGAGAAATGTCCAAAGTGAGAGAGGATCATTCAGCTCATGTGACTGAGAAAACCTAGGAGTCATTAGCCTACCCCAAGCCTTTAAAAATAGAAATTTTTATTTGAATCTTCAGTCTTATTGTCTCTCCAGCTACAAGCTGTTTTCTAATAACAAAGCCCTTGTGGGCCCACCATCTCCTCTTGCTGCATGGGGGACTTGTTTGAACTCTATATAAAAAATCTAGAAAACAGGAGAAGCAATAACATTAAAGAAGGCAAAGCCTCCATGATAAAGCATTTGAAGTCTTCATGATGCACCTTGGAAGCTCAGAATAAAATAACTATTGTTATATTTTTGAAAATTACTAATAAATATATAAATCGAGCAGAAAAAAGGAAGCCCTACATTCCTCTGGAGGGACTGATGTGGCAGCTGCTCATATACCCCACCCTATTTTGCTGAGTTTTCATTCATTTGGTGTTGAGTCAAAAATGTTTCTTCCCTTACATTTAAAATAGCCACTAAGGATGATAAGGTTTTAGCTTAGCTGCTGTTGAAAGAGTTGATTTCATTGTTTTCCCTGATTTTCTGAGCATTTGCTTTGGGTTTTGCTGGTTTTCACTTTTGCACTGGAAGGTCACCCAGAAACAAATGATGTTACTCATTTCAAAATGCATTTCTGAGAGCAAACCCAGGTGGGACTGGTAGTCTTTACATGGGTAATTGAGAGTATCATTGTACTCCTGTCTCAAACAAGAGTTCATACTCAATGTGTTCCATAGTAATCCCAATCCTTGCAAAAAAAGGACTTTCAAAGTTCCTTGGTGCATATTGGTGTGAAAAAAATTCCCAGATTCTGATCTTGCAGACAATCTGGGGGGCACTAAAATCCTAGAGCTGTTGTAAAGGACAGAAAAAGACTATATCTTTGCAGAAGACACACAATAAACCCAGCAAATTCAAGTCACAAATTTTTCATCTTTAATTTGATTAAAATTCAAATTTTACCTCTTGTTGCAGGCCAATGGACAGACTAGAATCCATGAAATGCAACTGAACAAAATTTTGAGACTCCAAATCTTAAACCAAACCAAATGCTTTTTGTAAAACATATTTAATGAGCAACAGCTGCAGCAGAATTCACCCACTAGCACTAAAATATCAAATATGGATTGCAGGAATTACAGAAGAATATATTCACAGCAAAGGACTCTTTGCAGCACAGTGCTGTGGGTGGAAACACATTATCACTTTCTTCTCTATGGTTTGATACAAAGGAGCTGGAGTCATGGCTAAAAAATTCTCAAAATGATTCAAGATGTAGCTACTGCTTTGGTGTATTGGTACTTCTGAGTGTCTGTGTAGGGCAGATAGAGATGATAAAAAGAGAAATAATGTAAGAAAAGATGTTCATGTAAGTACCAGTGTGTATCTCCTCTTTATAAGTGTAGAAATTCCTCCTTAGACTGTGTCTAAATCTGGAGCCAGGCTACAAATATTTTTTAATTAATATTTCATCCTATTACTTCAGCAGAAGTTATAATACTTCTACAAAAAGTCCTCAAGGGAATTATTCCTCTGCATTACTTACCAAGTGCCCTGTGTGTATCATCTGACTCCATCCACTGATTCCATGTGGGTGCCAAGGCGCCCTGGAGTAATTCCGGCCATGTCCAAAGCTGCAGGTTAATCTCCAGGGCAGCAGGGAGGCTCATGCAGCAGAACCACTGTCAGGAGATCCTCCCTTCCCACTCCAAGATTCCACTGAGGTGTCATTATATTTAAGCATCTGAATGCTCCTGGTGCAGCAGGATGCTTTTGTCACTTCACATGCAAATGGTACAGAGGAAAGGAAGGGGATCACTGTTTATTTGCTTTTTGTTTTTATCTCCCAGCATCTTGATTGCAATAAAATGTTCTGAGAAGTGAGTTGAAAACATTGTGATACATAATTTTAAACACTCAAGAAAAATATTTTTCATCAATTTTTACAGTAGGAACATAAAGTGCCATTTGAAGTAATGGATCACAATCTCAGTGTTATACAGATGCATTACAGAAAGCATCACTCTCTCGTCAATGTGACAAGGAAAGGTAATAACAATAGGATTTGGTTTCTGTATCATTCAAAGGCAACAAGTACTGTCTCTCTTTTCCCATCTGTGTACTCTGGAGTTGAAAATTAGATGTTCAGGGACCGAAAATGTTGTCAAAGGTAATGAGAGCTCTGCAGGCAAGCACGGGGTTTGTGTTAAGGGATGAGTCACTAATCTGCATAGGAATGGCAGAAGGAGGGGACTGAGATACTGACTACTCCTTTTTGAGAAGCAGCTCCCAGACTACTTTCAGTGTCTGAAAAAAGGTATTTTTTGAATGTACTCAAGTAAGGTCCCAAGTTCTCCAAATTCTTTTATCTAGGATAGATGACAGAGCAGATTTAATTTTTTCCACCACTTCTAGGGAAAAATAGAAGAAATGTAAAAATACATCAACACATGAGGGGCACATGGGAGAACTTTTGAGCTTAGGGAAAATGAATATTTGTTCGATATTTTAAATGAATCCATTTTCTCAGTATGTGCTTTTTGTAAATAGTCTAGAAAATTAATTTGTTGTCAGAAAGTTTTTGAGTAAATGGTGAGCTTTAGGCAACTACTAAAACATGTCTTTGGAAAGGTAAAATTCAAATTTACAATATTATTTATACTAGAAATATAACCATGTGATTTATGTTCATCCAACTAGGAAAACAGTATGCTTAATCTAAACAGCTCCAATCTTGAGCATTTATAATTCACAGGCCAAAATAAAATAAAAAGTTCTTTCACATATGTTGCTCACCAGATCCATTGCAGTCTGCAATATGGCAGGGGAGCAGAGGGATCATGGGGCACTAAGATGCATATCACAGGTATATGTAGCACTTTGTATATATATTTCTACTTTATACTCTAGATGCAGAAATCCAATAAACACATATGCATATTGCAATGCATTTACATTGCACATGGTCATTTTCAACAGTAAAAGCCCTACAATGTTTCATAATATTGGTAATAACTGGAAGACTCATGTTAATATTGTCCAACCATATTTAATGGATAGACATATATACATATATAAGTGAGCCTGGGGATTGAAAAGCACTAATGAAACAGCTGAGTTGGTTCCTCTGCTGTAGACAGTGTAGTGAGTGATCTCCCTTGATACCAGCCCTGCTCCTCTCTCTAGGTGGAAGGCCTATTTCACATTCAAACACTTCTCAGCTTACTATTTATATGTCTTTCTCTTATTTTTCACTCTAGCAGTACTCTGAGCAGTAGTTCATTCATTTTAATTTAACCCTGTTCTGTTCCTTGTATCCCTCTGTTTGTCACTTATTCAAGCAATATTTTGTGCTGCTCGTGCTCTGGCAACTATTAGAGTCATCCTGCAGAGATGGAAGTGGTGCATGGCTCTCTCTACAGCCCTACACCCTGGTTTCAATCACTCCAAGGCTCTTCCAGCCACCATTGGTACCAACACTCTGAAAACCTCTGGCAGGCAGCAGCCATTGCAGGGTTTTTGTTGGCACTCACAGCAAAAAAATGAGGAATGCCAATATCAAGAGAGTAAAAATTAGGTGGTGTCAAATTTGAATCTGTAATCTTCTTCTATGATGAAATGGAAAACTACTCTAGTTTTTATAAGTATTTTTCAGAATTCATATACAACTTCAGAAGCACTGTTCACAACTGTTTTTTGCCTTTATAGTACTAAACTATCCTGCAACTTGTTTCTTCATTAATCTGTGTTCCCTATTGTTCTGCATTTTTAATGTAGAAATGCTAAATTCTTTTCCACAGTATGTAAATTATTTCCAGCTGCAATTGCTTTATTCTTGTCTGTTGAATTTTTTGTTTCTCTATAGTTTACCTCAACTTGGTGACTATTACATGTTAATCTACTTCAATGTTTTAATTATTGATAGTACACAATGAAGCCTTTTTTTGGTTAAGTACATAAGGTACCTTTGCATAAAGTAGAAGATCAATAAAAAAAGAATCTGCAGACTATTTTCAGCTTATATTTCCCAAATAAAACATTGATGCTCCCTTTTAAGTTGTCCATCACTCATCCAGCAGGTTTTGCAGACAGTAACAGTTCGTTAGTAATTTCAGGAGGGGAAGATGTATGATGTTGTAAATATTTAAAATCAAATTTGAAAAAAAGGACAGAGATGAATGTGATCAGAGTAACACAATGCTGAAGGCAACATTTTCAAAGCAGCTTGGTAGGTATTGTTTTCCCTTGTAGGTGGCAGTATTGAAAAGGAAGTTAAACTGGGGCTAGAGCAGGGAACCAAAACACCCTGCCTGAAACTCACACCAAGTTGGAGTTTGAAGAACAGGATAGCAACTACCAGATCCAGGCAGGGTGAATTCAACTGAGGTAGAGATTAACACGTGTTAATTTTAGCCAAAGATGGATTTTCTTAATTTAAAAAAAAAGCTGTAAAAATTTAATATGTCACCTGAAATGTGGCCCTGTGCTCACAGTCACATTGCAGGAACTGGCTGCTTTACAGTGGGTAAGGTTTGTTAATGTGTTTTTTACTTGAGAAATGCGAATGAGTATTTTCAAAGCCCCCTAGAATTTCTGCTGTTTGAGTATTTAGTATCCTTGACTATATATTTCTTTGACACATAGTACAGAGGGTCTCATTTACAATCAACATTTTAGTTTTATTCTTTGCCCTGCTCTAATAGTAAAGAGCCTGCCCCTGTCCAGCCAGGGCTGTTACACTCATTGCTCATTGCTGAGCTCTGGGAAAGGCTCTGAGGAGCTCAGTGCTTTTTAAGACCAACAATTGCTGACAGGGCTTTGGATTTGTTTTTCTCTGGGCATGGCAGTCTCGGGTGGTGAGCACCAACATCAAAGAGTAAATAGTGAATTTATGTCTTTAGCTCCCAAGTTTACTTTGAATTGCTTCCCAGCATTCAGCTGGGGCTCCTTCATTTACTGCCAGGAAATGCCATACCTGAAGGTCTTTGATGCTATTATTAGTTGATGTTAAATTAATAAATGAAAAAGCACAAACTTTTAGGCAATATATCAACTCAGCCTAGAGAAAGAAGAC
Source organism: Geospiza fortis (assembly GCF_000277835.1). NCBI lineage: Eukaryota > Metazoa > Chordata > Aves > Passeriformes > Thraupidae > Geospiza > Geospiza fortis. Next base: position 1,918,817 of record NW_005054415.1, on the reverse strand, counting down.
TGAGGGGAAACCTCATTGCAGTCTCCAAGCTCCCCATGGGGGAAAGGAAGGGCAGACATTGGTCTCTTCTCTCTGGTGACAGGACTCAAGTAAATGGCCCGAAGTTGTGTCAGGGGAGGTTTAGATTATCAGGAAGGATATCAGGAGAAGGTTTCTCACCCAGAGAGTGGTGAGGCACTCGAAGAGGCTCCCCAGGGCAGTGGGCACAGCAGGAGCCTGGGGGAGCTCAGAGGTGTTTGGCCAATGCTCTGGCACAGGGTGTGACTCCTGGGGATGGTGCTGGGCAGGGCCTGGAGCTGGACTCAGTGATCCTCCTTCCAGCTCAGCACATTCTGTGGCTCTGTGAATTCAGGAAGTGTTTTTAGTCAATTCATTTAAAAACAGATTGTAGGATTCAGTGGCATCTGAAGCTCCTTCACTCACTTTGCAATAACATACTGCAACGATTGGCATAGCAGAAATGTTTTTATTATAAACTGCGCTGAGCTAGCATTGGAAATATGACTTAGGTAACACTGAAATAAAAATAATTGGAACAATCAAGTTACAGAGAATCACTGTTGATTCTTGCATCAGTGACCAGTGATAAGGATCACCAGGCCTTGATGCTTTGTGTCTGTGCTGGAGGGGTCAGACCACGGCCAGCTCAGGCTGGGAGGGCCCTGGGGAAGTTCTGAGTCCAGGTCTGGCTCAGAGCACTCAGCTCTGGGCTTGGTCCAACTGGGCTTGTGAACCCAGGGTGGGCACTGCCAGGCTCTGGGTGCTGCCCCAGCCCACCCTGCGCCCACCCTGGGAGCCCAGGGCCTCTTCAGCAGAGCTGCTCCCCTGCTGGGCAGCCCCCAGCACTAATTGCTTTTTAATAGCTTTTTTCTGGAATTTAGAATGTCAGAATTTTTTGGATGCTAAACAGATATTTTCCAAGTACCGGTTTGACTAGATTTATATTTGATTTTCTATTCCTATAAAGTAAAACTCAAATTGTAAATTTTAAAATCTAGGCTTCATGTTAGTTGGACTACAGCATAATCAAAATATTTTTAGACTGACCCATCCTTTACTGTTGCATTTAAAAATAAGAAATCCAAATAAGGTGTGTTCATCACTACTCTTTTGCTTCATTATTTGTCATATATTTTTAATACATAAGTGACATCTGATGTATTACTTAATCAAGAGAAAAAGAATTATACCTTGCACATAATCAGTTATTTTTGCCATATCAAAAAAATTAGACTAACAGATGAGGAAAATAAATAAGATGAACTTTAAAAATGAAAATGCTTAGCCTTTGGAATTTTAGTTGACAGCTTTTGAAAATTAAATTATAAGTCAAGTACTGATAGGTTTGATATCTTCTTTGCAGCTTTGCAGATGATGTATTGCAGCTTTAATGGAATATCATTTATCATCTGATAATAACAAATGTAGTATTTCTGAGCTTGTCATCTCTTCTGTGATGACAAATAGTCCAACTTGTAGCAGTGATAATGGGATTTTATAATGATCTCTCCAAACTGACTCTGCTGTGGCACAAGCTATTTTACTCTAAATCTCAAAATACCTGTTTAAAAATAGATTGCAATAGTCAGGTTCTTCAGACCTGTTTGTGCTCCAAAAGTTGCATTTACCTCATTGATTTTAAAGTTTGGTCCATTGCATTCTGGTTGTTTTTATAGTAAAAGTTGTCTAGATTTACTAAGCAGTATGTTTATCACAATTTTCTTTGTAACAAGACTCATATGTAATAGTCCAGCAGCAGACATTTATACCAAAGTAACTTGCTTTATACCAACGTCTGAGAAGATGCAGCTTGATGTTATTCTCTTAAAAATTGGCCGGCTACATATTGAAATTGTATCAATTTATTCACATAATTTAATGCCCTTAAAGGAAAATCTTTTTTACTTGGTTTTATTGTCTTTATCTTAAACCATAAGCCATTTTCATTAATGAAATTGACTTCTGTAATACAGCTGCCTTGGTGTGTCTGTCCAAACCATCTGATTCTTTGAAAGCAGCCTTGACTTCTCAGGGACTAATAGGTAGAGTTTAAATTCACTTGAGGTTGGTAGTTAAACTCTTCTTCAAAAGAATGGAAAAATGGTGAAGAAAAATGGATATTGTTATATAAGATGGGTTTTAAAAATAACTAGAATGTCTATGTCTTATAGTCAAGTTTCTATGCAGATTCTGGAGTAATTTGAAGTACCCTAATATTCAGATATCAAATATAACCTTGATGCAAGTAATTTTAGCAGAATTTCTTTATGTTGTCCAAATGTCTTGCCATTAAACACTTAAATAGGGCAAATTAAAACATGTGTGATCAGAAATAGATTTTTCTAATAGATTTTTCTAGTCTCTTCCAATGTGAAGATAGTAAAATCTCAGTCTGAATTTCTCAGGCTTACTTTCATGTGTTCTTGTCTTTCATGAACATTTATTCATACAAAGCTATTTCAGAGATGTTTATGAGAAGTTTAGGGGTAGATTTGAACTTTTTTAAAAACCAAAAAAATTGTTTTCCTTTTCTCCAGAGTAGTTCACTGAAATATGGGAGCTGCTTCAAGGTTGCTGTAATTGTCTGGCTTTGCCATGTGGTACTTCTGATGTTTTTTGTGCAATGGAGTCCTGTTGGACAGGACCCCAAAGCCTCTGTTCTGGGAGCAGGAGAGAGCTGTTGGAGGGCTCTGGGGATCCTGCCTGGAGCCCTGTCCCAGCAGCCTCCCCCAGCCCCAGTGGCCAAGCACAAAGCTTACCCTCAGATGTGCCTGAGAGGGCCTGGCTGATAAATTCCAGCATGGTGCTGTGTGGACAGGTGAGAAATGACTTTGGAGACCTTGGAGGCATCACAGGCACTCTGTGCATCCCCAGGGCTGGCTGGGGCCCTGTGCAGGATGCACAGTTCAGGACCTTTCTCAGTGACACTGTGCTATTAATGGTGTGACATTGTCCTCTGAGCAGAACAATGCCCAGTGTGCTGCAGCTTGGGGGGTGCAGCCACAACACACCTTTTATGCAAGCTGAATTTAAGACCTAAGCTAACCTACAACCACAGTAAATCATATCCATTTTGTGCTTTAAAATCTGCATTGTTTTCCTGCCTGCATTTCCACATGATATTGAATCTTAAATAAAATTAATCCCAGATAGTCCTTTTTATTATTGCTTTTATTTTTGAAAAGTTTTAGAAGTTTCCAAAAGGACAATATATAATCAAGGATTTGCAGAAAACAGTCTGCTGAAATATGAAATTTTTAAATTCTCCTCTTACAGAAATCAAGACATTTAAGCATCTTTAGTCTAGCAACTTCCTTCAAGTCTCTCACATCCCATCCTTCTGAAAATGTTGCCTGAGTAATTCTATGTCTAAACAATATTCTCAGGATATACAAGGATATATAATAGGATATATATTGTCCAAGGATACATATTGCCTATACAGTGATCTATTCTATGTCTAAGGAACCAAGTATGTGGATAATATATATAGCATTAAATATTTAATACTTTCAGTTGAACATAACTCCTGTTCATAAACTTAATCCATGTTTTAATGCAAATTGAAAAAATTATAAACCCATCTATATAATGTAATATATATCTACTGCTGAAAAATATATAGAGAAGAAAAAATATCAGTTCAAAATACATTTTGTATATTTTACTGAGACTCTGTAAGGGCATGCTTTGAAATGAGGTGGAGAATTAAGCAAATAAATACCCTTTCCAATCTTTTCTTCAAGTACACCCAAAATTAGCACCCTGGATTTTTTCCCTTTAGCATCTAAGTAGCGACATAAAATCTGAAGACTGGGAGAATTGACTTAAAGATAAAAGATGGAAAAGCTGGAAGTGTAGAGGCTGCCTAAGCAGTGATAGAGAGGGTGTGATAACCATCTACAAGGGGATGAGAAGTGTTAACACCAAGGCAGGAGAGGAATTGCTGGGTAAGTGAGGGTGCAGCTAGAAGTTACAGGAAGATATTTGAAAAGGTAAAGTTTTGGTTGATAATCAGCAAGAAGCTTCTGACAGTGTTATACATCAATTGTGGGACAGGGTCTGAAGTGATCTCCCTTGGGATACAGTTAGCCAGAGTGGACAATCCACAAGATGATTTAGGAATAATCCTGCACTTGTGCTCAGACACTGAGCCGAAAACTGATAAAGGCTCTTTGACACGTTCACATTCTCTGACTCTTTGTTTCTAAAAGTAATTCTTACTGGTGTAAAGAAAATCACAAGATTTTATATCCACCCAAGCAGTTCTGTTATCTAGGAACAGATCTATCGACCACAATCCTGCAGATGAGGAGCAGTGCCATGAGTTTCCTACCAGGACTCAGCCTGAAACAAATGACTGATGTCCAGTGCTAATCATTCCCTTTCTGTCAGTTCAATTGCACATTCCTCTTTTAATGTGATCTAACCCCTGCAGCAAGTGAGATAGTGTACATCACTGCTGCAGTCAGCCTTCCATCCATCACTGGGGGAAAGGCACCACTGCCTCCTCTGCTCCAGTGCTGGGGATCCTTCAGCCAACCCAAAAGGCCAGGATAGAAATTAATGAAAGCAATCTGAAGTTTGGGGGACAATGTGTAAACATCTAATCTGAATTTTATGGAAAAAAGCATAAAGGACTGAAAACAAAAGAAGGGAAGCTGAAAAAAGCAACACCAAAAACTGGTAAAAGAGACATGGTGATAACATATTAAATTCTCCTGTCACTACCATATCCCTATTTAGCAGAATATTTTCTGAAAATATTTGACAAAATCTATTGTTCTCAAGATCTAAATGCGGAGTCCTGCTCTCAAGTAAATCCATGTAAACACTGCGGGGAAATGGAGCTGAAATCTTAACTAATTTCTGCAGACTTTTCTAGGAAAATCAGAAAATCATAGGTAGGAGTTAGTTGCTCAGCTTTAACACAGTGGTTCCCTATGCAGCTCCTTAGAAAATCTATTGCGTGTTCTATGTTTGTTTTATTTCATCTTGCCTTCGCTTGCTAAGATCTCCACAGTGGATAATTTTGAAATCTCCACACTATATTTTCTTATACTATAGTGTTCATAAGAACTGTTTGTGTGAATGAATAAAAAAATTGAAATTATTGAAGTTAGTAGGTTGCATGTGATTTAAGAGCAATAATGGTTTTATACTTTTGAGGGTAAATATTGCATCAATTTAATATTCATGAGCACAAAATCATCATGTTCTGGGTGGTAGATTTGTTTTTTTCTCCTGTTGAATTGAGCTCTTCTGAGTGTAGGCTCTGACCAGTGCAGACTCAGCTTCTCTCCTGTGACTTTGTGGGATCTCTTCTAGAGCTTAACTGGCTGTTAAGAAATTATTGGATAACTTAATAAAAATTAAATGGCAGATTTGTGTATGTGACAGGCTCTATGAAGGATTATGTCTTAAACTGCAATTTTCAATTTGACACACTCTATTAAACACAAAATTGAATGTCATATGTAATGGTCATATGGTTACATTTTACTATTAAAATTATCTTTGTGAGAGAAAATTAAATTTCTTTTAACTGAAGTGTATACAAAACTAAATACCAGCTGGCTTGATTAAAATAAGTATGTGTGATAGTCTTTCCTTACCTTTATCAAAGAGGTGATTTTCTATGCAAACAGATGCTTAGAACTGGTGAATAATGACATGAAAATTATGTGAACCACTGTTGTGTTAATGTCCATTTTATCAGGTTTTTGATTTTAAAAATTTAATATAGTTTTCCTTAGGAGTTGATTGTAAATACATCTTTCTTCTTTCTAGCAGATAGGGATTTCTAATTAAGTTGCTCCTCTGTAAAACAATATTTTTGTAGAGGGGAAATAGAACAGTTTATATTATCACTTAGTCCAACCAGGAAACAAATTATAGGGCATGATTGATTATGCAATTTTAGAATCAAATATGCAAAAAGTGTTTGTCTGCTGACAGTTCACAAGTTGTCCATAGATAGAAAATAGTTTTCACCATAACTGGGACAAGTTTGGTGAGAGAATAATACACTAGAATTGTTGGAGAAAATGATGAGTGGGAAATCACGGTGCTGCCTATCCAGATGTGCTTTGTTACAAACTGCTTTGTGTAATCAGGGGAGCTGTAGAGTGGTTGTGTCCATCCTGGCTCCCTCTGGGCATCTTCCAAGTTGAATTCACCTTTATTTCCACAGACCCCATGGAAAGGCTTCTGCACTGAGGGGGCTGAGCAGGTGTTGGGTACCTGGGGCTGCAGCCTGAGCTCAGAATCTGTAACAGTTTGCCTTGAACAGGCAGAGGATGAGCCCTCAGGCTGTCTGTCTGCATCTACACCCATAACCCAGCTTCCAGGAGGAGGAACACGGCTTGTGACATTTGCCAAAACCGTTTGGTTGGTTGAGTTTTTGTTTCTTTGGTTGATTTTTTTTTTACACATTTTAGTGTCTAGGACAAGACCAAAACTTTTCCCCAGTGCAAGATCTGTGCAGCTGATTTGCTGTTCCAGGTGTGGGTGAGAGATGTGTGGGGCTGGGGCTGAGGAGGCAGAACATGCAGCAGACCTTTCTTTGCCTGGGTTTTCACTTCCCATCTAACAAAACTCCCAGTACACTTGAAAAAGAGAGTGATATGACATATTTCCACACACTTGGGTGTTCAGGTCCAGCTTTGTGTCCCAAAACTGCTTTTCCTCTCTGAGTTAACTGCTGAATAGGGTTTCAGTAGTTTGGTGGGAGAGTCATCTGCATAATTTCTGGTGCTTTCTAAATGCTCCTCAAAATTCTTCTGGGAGTTTGCCATGTTCATGTGTCAATTTCTTTATTTGTGGACTTTGTAAGTCTCCTTAGTCAACACAAAAAAAAAAAGTGCTACAGTTTTCTGAATTAACAGGACGTAATGTAATCAGGCAACAAAATGATGCTTGCAGTGTTGCTTTTTGTGGTGGTGTATTTGTTATTTGGGTCTTGACTTTGCTGGAAAAAGGCAATTTAAAAGAAATTGTACAGAAGAGAAAGATTAAAGGAATCCTTTTTTGGGGCGTGAGGGGAAACTTTATCACTCCTCATTAGAACTGTAGTAATGACTGGAGAATGAACTATGGATTCCTGTTCATACACTCATTGTTCTGTAAAAAACTATAATGTAGACTCTATATTAAATACAGTTAAATCTCTGATTTATATGAATGTACACCTGAAATAATGTCACAGGTTTCAGAGATCCAGCCTGTATATGTTGAAGAGCAGAACTTTCCAGGCAGATGATGCTGATGCTACATCAAGCATACAATATTTTTATTATTTGCATGAATCGTGCCTATGACTCTTGGGAACCTGCAGGCACTACATTTCTAGCAGATCTGTGCATTCGAAGGATTCTTAAAGTACATTTGAACAAACAAGCTACCTACTGTTCCTGTTCATCATGTCCCTTATCTTAATAAATAATGAACGTGCCATGGGCTGACAATGAAATATTTTGAAAATAGTTTTAATGTATAGCAGGAAGAGAACCTGTTAGGCATTGATAAATTGCACAAACGGAGAGGATGTGAAATCTGTAAAATATTAATGGTCTGCTTCTGCAGCCAGTGAAGGAGGATGTACCTGTGCCTTACCTAAGGTGCCATGCTGCCTGTGTATGGCTGAGGGGCTGTTTGCTATCAGGGTTTGTGTTTTGGGAGAGGGACTCATTGCCTTGGTGCTGCTGGTGGAGACAACAACCCAAGGGCTGTGAAACAGGGCCTGAAGGTCCCTCTGTGACTGCTGTAGCATGAGGTCCATGAGATAGAGCTGACCCCCGGGGAAGAGCTGTAGAAGAGGCTCTTGGCTTGTGAGGAATGAATTCAAAAGGAGCCCCCTGTGCCCCAGGGATCAGGGTCCCTGTTATGCCCTGGATACTCAGCTTGCTCTTTGCTGATGGAATTTGGATTGCACTGCCTGGAAGGGCTTTATGTGATAGTTATTTAATAGTATTTTTATATGGGCAGATCTGTGGGAATGCTATCACTGAGGAACTGGGCCCTGTGATGGTGATGCTGTGAATGGGGAGGAAGGATGGGATCACAGCCCTTCCTCCTCATCACCTGAGGCCAGGAACTCACTCATTTTCCTTTGCTCTGATAATCAGCACACTCTTATGGGTGAAAATTTCTCTCACTCATTGGAGCAATAGTTAAATATTGCAAATATATCCCAGGAGATACTTTCTATAAAACTCCTGACCAGAGTTATTGCAAGCCATTAGACATCCAGCTGCATACTGCCAGGAAGCTCTTTAACTCCATGGTTTGACAATGCTGCCCCTCTTTTAGAAACGCTGGTTTTGAGAGGAACTCTCCCTCAGCCTGGTGGGTGTTTGATCTGGATATTTTGTTCTACCTCAAATGTAAATGTCTGCAACAAAGTGCTATTTGAATTCAGAAAATCAGGATTTCTGTAATGCACAAAAGAAAATAATTCTTATTGAGTAGAACATATTTTGGCTGAGAAATGAGTAATGAAGCAGTGAAATAAAATGGGAGTAGCATCTTGACTTCAGCTCACTTGTGATAATTATTTTATTTTATTTCTGGACAATTATGAAGTGGAATTAAAGCTACGAATGTTAGTTTCAGTGAGAAGGATAAGCACAGATATAAATAAGAAAAGTATGAATTCATGAAGGGTTTAATTTTTGTGATAAATTTACCATAAAACTCAAAGTATTGACTTAGTTGGGGTATGTGAGCCAAGGAGAGGTTTTGACTGATGCTGGAGCGTGCCCGAGCCCCAGCTGCTCTAGGGCTGTGCCCCTCTGAGCCCTGCTGCCCCCGAGAGCCACCCATCACAGCATCTGCCCTGAGTGACAAGATAACAAGTGTCACTTGTCTGTCCATTGCATGCAGCTCAGAGAGCTAAGTCCTTAAAAGAGTCTAGTGGTTTGGGTTACACCACAATGTCCCTTTTCCCTTCAGAGGACAGTGTTGGATTTAGCCATAAACTGGGAGTAACTGAGAGTTGAAGTACAAGTATGATTTTTTTTTCCAGGCATGTTTTCTATGTCCCAAATTCTGTTCAAATTGCTTACTGACATCTGAAATGAACATATTCTTTATTAAAATGATCTAGTTAAAAATAAAATCACTATAGTTATTTTAGCTCTGTAGCTCAGCTAATAGCTTTAGCCACTTTGAACTATCCTCATGACACAGCCTGAATTTAATTTTAATAAAAAACACACAGATGTGCAATCCATAACACGATTTAATATTCTGTATGTGATTATGCCCTGTGTTATCTCTGATATTGAATTATTTCACTATGGAGCATAATTATCTGTGCAGGAAAATTCTTATTTAATTTCACTGAAAATTATGTAAAGATTTTCCGTACATCATGCACTAACCTTGCAGCTGGATTAACATGATGGACTATCAAGTCTTCTTTAGGGACATAATGCACTGTTGAGTCAATAGTCCATGAACAAAGAAGGATTTACACAATAATCTATAACGGCTCTTTAGGAGCTGTTATGGTCTATCAGGATAGAAATCTGGTAGATGATACATATAAAGTGTGTACTTGCTGGAGGAAAGCAACATTTCACTGCTTAAATCCTAGCCCTTTAAAGGTCAAATTAGATTCTTTTAACATTTTGAATGCAAGTTTACTTGTGAGAAGATTTAAGTCTACTTACTTAATTTTGTGCTATGTAACAAAAATAAAACTCATTAAAATACACAACATCTTTATGAAAAATAATTAAGAATATCTTTTTAAGCTCTCAATATTTCCTTTGTAAAGTAGTTTGCAATGATTAATATCTGCCATCCTCTCTGCCTTGGCCAGTGATTTTCAGAAAGGGAACAGAGAGACCCTGTCACTATAGGACACAAAATAACACAACACAGACACGCTGCTCTTTTCAAGGTGAAAAGGGAACCTCTTAATTTCTGACTCCAACATTTCTAGATTTCCAAAGGTGACGGTAGATTGGAAGGTGACAGTGCCACCTCTCCAATGACACTGGACAAAACAACAGTCCATCAAATTTCTCCTCCTCCATAAAAGAATGCAAAACAATCAGTTATTTACATAAAGCGCATGAGAAAGTTCGTTACAACAATGTAAACATCAGAAGGCTTAGAAAATTTTAAAGAATCAAAGCAACAGGACCCAGCAGCCCTGAAGGGTACAGGAGCTCCTGGGGTGCAGCATCTTGTCAGGGCTTTGGTGTCCCAACACCTCTCTGGCTACAGTGCCACTGCTTCCCTCTGGCACTGGTGCTGTGCAGGTGGCCCTGCAGAGCAGTTTGTATCCTCAGGAGACAGGGAGAGCGGCCAGAAAAATATTTGTTTCAACTTTTCTCAGGGAAATTATATTCTCTAGTCTTCCATGTTAAAAAAAGCATTCTTTTCCTTGTCAGATTTGTTCTTCCAAGCTCACACAGTGCAGGATGACACCTCTAGCTGTTGTATTTCAGTCACAGCAAAAAAGGAAGGATTCGACTTGTTTTGAGCATCTTTCTACGAATAGAATAGCAACTCCTTATTACTCTTGCCTATAACGCTGCTTTTGGGTGTTCAGCCTCCGGAATTTAATTTGAAACATGGGAGCTGCCTTGCAGGAGGCACGTCCCGGGCTGTGCTGCAGCAGAGGGCAGCAGAGCCGCAGCATCCCGCGCTGCTCCAGTGCTGACATGGCACTGGGCAACTGGGGCAGCGCTGATATTGTCCTGACACATAAACACCTGCAGCCAGGTTTCCAAAGGTTATTTGCTCACTAAAAGAGGAATTAGCAAAATGAACTTACATGCCAAAAGTAATTTTGAATATTCTGAAAAGTCTATAGTGCTGTGGAAAGATTGATTTTAAGAAAAAAGCCTCTGCTGTCGTCAGGGTGGGAATGGAAATTGAAACGTGTTTAGAATAACTGGGCCAAAGTGACTCCTGGGAAAGTGCAGACAACAGAATTTAAAATTATGTGATTATGTGAAATTCCAGCTCTTTTTGCTAGCAGCAGGCCACACTACCTCAGTTACAACCCTCTCTTTTATTTATACTTAATATTTTTTTACACCATAATACATAAAATACTGATGTTAATAGGAAGAGTAGCTGTGGTTCATAATATATTGCTGTATTTGTCATTGTGCAATTTACTTTTAAGTCATTACTCTACCTGGTACATAAAAAGTCAGCAAATTATCAGAGTTTATTCCATTGACTTTCTCACACCTTGAGAAATAGCCCATTTGTATTATCACAGTTTGATATATTTCCCATTTACTGAGCTTCTATGGGAAGCTGGCATTTTAATTTAATTATACTTTTTTGCTAATGGTCTTTATTTTTCAGTGTCTCTGTGGTAAAATGCCTTTAAGGTCTGGGGTTTTTTTTGTTTTCTTTCTTTCCCTCCTTTTGGCATGCTGTAGTGTAAATTTATAAACTGACAAAATTCAGTGTAAAATTTCAAGAGGTGAAATTAAGGAATGTTAAGAAATCCTGCATTGAAATGATTAAGCATTTCTTCACTTTGAGAATGTGATTTCTCAATATATTTAGTAATATACACCCCTAATTAGGACCTGCAATGCAAAGAGAGCACAGCCTGTATAACACAGGCATTCAGGAGTTTTCATGCAGTTTCATCTATGTTGTCTAAAAATCTTCTTATGGGGCTCAGTCTCAGACCACTGAACTCAATAACAGGAGCTTTGCTGCATTTTCTCTTCGTGGATAGTTCCTTAATCCTTAATATATATCCTTAATGTAAATTAAAGCTACTGTTAAGAATTAAATGCATATATTTATGATAATGTTTCCCATATGTGTTTGGTATTGACGTAAAATTCCATTTTAATAAGCAAGTTCCCTGGTTTTCACTCTGTAGTCCTTTTTGTAACTTCTCTTAGTTCCTTGTCTTCAGAAAGGTGGTACAAACACACCCTGCTAATCCTTTTAGCATCCTCGTGTTTGCACCATCACCTTCCTAACAGCCTGCAGGAACTGCTGGATCTCTTTTCCTGGAACATTAACAGAAGTTTGTGGTGTGATCCTGAACTGTTTGCTTTGGCACCTCTTAGGAGCCAGAGAGAAGAGGGTAGGAATTTTTCAGTGGCGGGGACATTGCACACTGGGGTGTGAATTAGGAGATCAAAACACAGCTAAACAAATGGGACCCGTGCTGCAGGGATGATGGAAAACCAGGAATGGACATAGCACACCTCCCCTCCCTCAATTACAGCTTGACTGAGGCACTAAAAACATTCCAGAGAGGGGAAAGCTGTGGTATGGAGAAAATGTGCTGAAAACCTGTGACTTTTTTGAATTAGCACCTTATGGAAATGAAAGTTAGTGAGTGACACTAGACCCCAGACCTAACTCTCTCCTCTGCACACCTGATAAATCACTATGACTGGGATTTAAGTTCCAGCTTTGATATGAAAGACAAAATAAGAATTCATGCTGTCAGTCTTGAAGCAAAGCTCTCCAATTTGTCACAGAGTGGCTGCTTTGCAGGAGTGAACTCGCTGCACACTCTAGAAACAATTGTCCAAACTGGATGCAAGTTTAGAGAAAGTTGACTACCTTCTTCTCTGCTGAATTCCCACTATAATCTTCCTTGTTTTCCTTCTGCCATTATATTTCTGTCCTCCACACTTCGAACTTTATACTTTGCTTTCTACCCTTCAAAACAGGAACATTTTCCCTCCCTGGCCTGTGCTCACTTATGCTGCTGTGCCTTGTCATGGGGAGTTGTTATAACCACACCTACAACTACAGTGCTGTGTACTGAGATGTGTAGATAAAAATGAGCCTTTCAACCATACGCTTGCAGATTCTGTTAGTGCTGAGTTTCTCCTTGCTGCAGTAAGGATTGGCTTTTTCCCCCCAAACTTTGGGTCTGCTCACCTGAATTCAGCCCTGGCAAGGGTTTGCTCCCCTTCATGTGCTCAGTTTGGAGTTTGTGCATTGCTGCAGTTATCACAGCCAGGCCAGGTTATGCATCAATTCACTGTGGCTCTTAATGACAACAAACAATAGGGAAATTATTTGCAGTAACCACAAATTAGAACTCAGAGCTGCCTTGCTTTAGCTGCTGTGGCAACTGCTGCTTGCTCTCTGTGCACAGCAGCTCTGCAAGATTCAGTGTCACAATTCCACCTTCCTAACTGAGGAAATCACACTACAAAAATAGGCACTTGCTGGGTTATTTAAAGGGTCTTGGAAAAGATTTGACATAAACATCCAGAAGAGCATGAGAACAAAGCCAGCTCTTGGGATATAAAAAAAGAAATGCTATTACTTATATTTGAAGTATTAATTTTTTTAAAATGTTACTTTTTCTATTAAAAAAAAACTTGGAAAAAGCCATATAAAGTACTTCAGAATCTTGCCAGCAGGTCCATAGTGAGATTTAAGGAACTCAGTGTATTTAAATACCCTACAGGAGTGTTAAAAATGGACAATTTAATCAGGAGAGGGAAAAGGAAACAAATGATAAAAAACATCCTTTAGCTAAGTGACAGTGCCTAAAAAAGTTGGAGTGTTAAAGAAACTTGAATCAAAAATTATATACAAACCTAACATTAAGATTAATTAACCACTAGGAAGTTTAAAGAGGTGTTTTCAAATGCTGATTCTCCATCATTTGAAATCAAGAGTGGATATCTTCCCAGCTAGATGGAGTGCAGGCTGCAGAGCCTTTTGCTTGTCCATCTCATGCTCTTTTTCAGACTGGCTCTTTAATCTGTTTGTACTTGCCACCATCCACAAAGATGCATGAAGCTTTTAATAGAAAACTATTCTGTGAGGCCTCTTTCTATCATCAGAGCAAGGGCAGTAGATAATAACCTCTCATTTTACGACTTCCTCTGTAAATGTTGGCTTGACAATTAGCATTTTCAAAGACTGAGAGCAACCTTCAAAGACAACCATCACCAAACAGAAGGTTGGTTGTCGAACCAAACATCAGGATTAATGGCAGGGCATTAACAATGTGACAAATTCTCCCCCCAGTGTTTATTTGGTGCCATTCTCTGTCCTCACTAATACCAGTGCAATGAGAGGATGTCAGATCAAATATTCCCAAAGTTAGCTGTGAAGAACATATTTAGGAATTCCATGGATTTAGGATTTCCATATTTAGGAATTCCCATGTGGGTGCAGAGCTGTGCCCCTGGCAGGGTGCAGGTGCCCACCTCACCCAGGGCAGCCCTGAGGGATTGGACAGATCTGCCTTGGCCTCTCAGGGACAGCTGCCTCTGCTTGCAAGTAGTTAGGAAAAAATATAAAGAATGGGTTTTGTCACAATTCTTCTGAGTTTTCATCATGCTTTTATCAAAGTTCAGTGTACCTGGCTGGTTGCAAGTTGGAGTTTT
>NW_005054415.1:1855752-1904420 GCF_000277835.1 Geospiza fortis | reverse complement strand
TCAGTCTCTCAGTTTTTGTCTCTTCCAGGGACTCTGCAGGCTTGGTTTGTTTAAATCTGAGTAGTGAAAACCACGTAACCATATCCCATCAGGATGGCTCTTCGTAAGGACAGGCATAAATCAATTAAAGAAATGGGTCCTATAGTTCATAGAGAGCACCTCTCTCAGGCAGAGGAACAGAGTCCTGTTTGAAAGGACTGTCCAAAACTGGGGGTGTATATATTTAAATAATTCTTTTGCTCATGCAAAACTAAGAGCAAGTTATATACAACAGAAGGAGAACAATGGGAGGGAGGTCTTGGCTGAATATTTCTGAATAAAGTTGGAGTAGAGCAAAACCAGAAGATGTTTGCTTTTACTCACACTGTGCCCTAAAGGCCTGGCATATGGTCATAGCTTTGCAAGGAAAATAATTTTTATTCTTCAACAGAAAAGAAACAGTTTTTTTTTGTTGTGTGTTTGGTTGTGTTTTGTTGTTCATGTTTGTTGGTTTTTTTAAATCCACAAGTATCTTTCTGCTTTCTTTCTGTTTCATAGTGTTCTTCATCCATTTTTTTTCCTTCGAAATTAATGTAGCACTGGATGTGAAATAATTTTGTATACAAGAGTTACTATTCCCAGTCCTTTACAATGAACAGGGACAGATGCAGTTTTGCCAGGTGGAATCTTTTCTAAGTCTTGCATTCAGTTCAGATTCCCTACAACATCTCACATGAATGAAGTGTAGTTTAGAGAGCTGTTATCCATTAATTATGTCCCACTTTATAAGCTGGTGTTTCCATAAGTTGTCAAAAGTGAGGCAAAATAAATTTTGAAAAAAATGTTTTCAATCAATTTTGCATCTGGAAATAAACAGTCTTAGTAATTTGTAGCATTGACAGAATTAAAACTTGTGAGGAAAGTCTGTCCAGCTGCAATTCCAGAGGAGAAGTGTTCTGTCAGGCAGCAGTGTGGGAGCAGGCACTCCTGCCACTTGCACTGGGTGCTTTGATTTTGGAACAGCCTCCTGGTCCTGGAAAGTCACCAAAGTGCATTAAAGCAGACTGATAGCTTTCAGTTTAAACCTCCTAAATGTTGTGATGCAGTGGCTCAACTCCAAGATTTTTAAAAACTAATGCAAATGAAGAGCTATTGGAATTCATGTAAATGAGGATTTTTAAAACACTATCTAAGGACAGAGTAGCTGTAATTTTATACAAGCTGAAGGCAGGAAAGAAGTGACTGCAGCAGCTGAACATGGGGTGAACTTCACTACTCCAAAAGTTTCTGAGGAAAATATAGTAAAATTGGAGAAACTTTAAAGCAGAACCAAAAAATTATTCAAGTTTTGGGACAGCAGTGGTACCTGAGAAACTAAATCTATTCTGCTTATTGGAGAAAAGGTTAAGTAGTGATTTGATCAAGGTGTATAATTATCTTATGGAGAGAAGACTTCACATTCAGAAGGGCTTCTTGAATAACAAAAAAAGGGGTAACAAGAGAAAACAGTTACAAGTTAAAGCTAGGAAAAATTGGATGCAGGTTTTCAGTATGAATGTTAATTAATCATTAGGATGCCCTTGTATAAGGCAATTTTCCATTGCCATTAAATGAAAATTTAAAAAAAAAAAAGCAGAACAGTTTCAGAGGGATGCAAATTTTGGTAGTAGGATAATACAACATGCTAAGAATTGAAGTAACTAATCAAAATAGCTTTACAAGTTTAAAATCAATCAGGCTTGCAGTTTCAAAATTTTTACCTGGACCTATTGGGACTCTATTTCTTCACCTCCATTCAGTTCAAACACCTCACTAGTGTGTCAATGCATATTCTCTGACATCTTAGTATACTGCTTCTTTCCTTTGTCCATTTGAATCCTAAACTTATCAAAAAATGAATATTTGGAGACTGCTGTGGATTTTGGTGGATCCTCAGGGGTTTGGTGAAGGTCCCAGTTTTTTAAGATGTGTCTGTTCCTGCTCTGCCTCTTTCAGGCATAAAAATTGACTACATGACCAGGCTGCAATAGAATGATTGTGATACATGCAGAGAGTACAGGTGATTGCTATTGAAGAAAGTGGCTCCCTGTTCCTGGTGTTGCAGTTCCCTGGTTTGCTTCTATTACTCTGCCAAGCTGACTTGTTTGCCTGGGCATAAAGTTTTGGTCTTTGGGATTTTTTTCTTTTTTTCTTTCTTTTTTTTTTTTTTTGGTTTGTTTTTTGTTTGGTTGGCTGGTTTTGTTTATTTGTTTTTATTTTTGTTGTTATTTTTGTTTGGGTTTTTTTTGGGGGGGTGAGTTCCAGAAGGCTCAGTTTAGAAAGTTTATCAGTACAATCTGCCCATAAGGGCACTAAGAGCAGCACAAGAAGCAGGAGTGGGCAGCACAGGGTGGGAAAGGGGACACACAAAGGCAGAGTGAATGGCACAGACCATCCTACAGCACTGAGCCACAAATCAAATCAGAAATCGCCTGCCTGTGCCCCAGCTGCAGTCACATGCAGTGTGCACACTGCCTGATGATAGATTATGTTTTCAGTGCTTATGAAACTCAAGCTACCCGTAGACTTTTTTTGCTACTGCTGCAGCTTTATATAACTGTGGCCATTACTGTTTCTTTTGTCTTTGTTCTCTGGAATGTTTAAGAGAGTTGTGCACATGCTGTTTAACGAGATTTATTTGGCCTGCAAGCTGCAGATGGGCAGAAATCAAAGGAGGTGGAAGTGGACATTGACATGACCTCCAGCATGTTGTTTATGGAGAACATCCTTCTAGTGATGTATGACAAGTCTGAGGTCAATGATTAGTATCTATTAGCTCTTTGAAAAATGGAGAAAGCAATAGTTCCTGATGGTGCATGTTTTAGATCTGGTTAAAATGGAGAAGCCTGATGTGAGAAGGAAAAAATGCTTTAGTGTCTATGTATACAATTGCCACACATCACCAGGGCACGTTAACACTCCTGTATGTATACACAGGTTTTGTTAGTAGGAACCACTGTGATCTAGGTTCCTTCTCCTGGCTCCCCTCTGAAACAGATGGATTTGATTATTTATTATTATTCACATCTTCCTTCTTTTTCTTTTAAATTCTTTTCTTTTTGTTTTTGTTGGAAAGCGAAATCAAAAAGGAGCTTTACATCCTGTTCTAAACACAGGGAGGGATGCAGTAACTTGCTCTTCTGCAAAAAATGAGCCTAAGTTCTTGTGTGAGCCGCCTTATGTCAGCTCTCCTTTAGTTCAGCCACATCATGAAAAAATAGATAGGCTTTCAAAGAATTTGGGGAGATTCCAATACAATATTAGCATGAGAAATCTCTGCAGATGTTTAAAGTAGCTTGTAAAATTATTTCTGACCAGATTTAAGCCGCTAATATTAAGTGATACTGCAACAATATTTTCAAGATTCAGCAGTCTTTACACAGACCTTTTCTTCATATAATTGCATATAGAATTATGAATTAAAAGAGATTAGTTACACACCCTTAAGAAATTGTGAGCAAATCCAGACACAGTTGAACTGGGGTAGTCAGAACTGTCAGAAAGGAAGTTGTTACAATTTTATTGGTAAGACAAAAAAGATCTTTTTAAAGGGTTGCCTACACTTCAGGGGAAAAAAAAGACTCAAAAATTAATTGTGAGCACTTGGAAGAAATAATACCACAAAATATTCCTTTCCTGCTATTAGTTATACCAGCGACAAGCACTTGTACTCAGTTAAGAATCCAAAACGACCATTGTCCTTAAAATGAGTTCCAAGACTCTTTATGCCATCAGTTTATCTTCAAAATTAAGTTTTCTTCAGCAACAGCCCCTCCTCCCCTCCATCCTGTACATGTTTGAGGAGTTTAGTGGCAGCTGCCCTTTGCCTTTCCAGTGTCCAGGAGAACAAACTCCCAGGTGAAGCGAAGATTTGGGTAAGAGACAGGGTGGGCCTGCAATGCCTCTGTGTGTCTCCAACAGGCTGTGCTAGAGGACATGCTCTAGCAGAGCAGTGCTCATAAATTATTTGGGAATGATTTGAATGCACTTTCAGGAGCGGAGGAGGGGGAGCTCCATTGTCTGCAGAGCAAACCGCGCCTGTTTGTGGCCGGGCTGAGACATGAAAGCATCCAGGGGCTCCGAGCACGTAGCTGCCAATATTGCCTCACTGCTCTGGAGGCACAGCCTGATAAACAGAGAACCCAAAGTTTTATGTAACTTTCTGTGAATCATTTTGCTGATGCAGGGAGGATTTTAGTTTGTTCCCCAGTGACTCTGCTGCAGCAGGGCAGAGAATTTTCCTCTGGGGAAACCCGTGCTTGGGAGCCTCTGTGGGAATGTATGGGTGGGAAGGTGGTAGTGCCTGCATTTGCCTGCTGTCATTCAGGTGTTGGTATCTGTGTTGCCTGTTCAGAGCAACGAGACTCTCTAGGATTAGCCCCTAAATCTTAATGAAGACCTCCTGTCTTCAGAAATCCTCTTCCACAATGGTTTTCAGTGCTTTAGGCAGGCATACAACTTTCCTTTCCCATTCATAACTTGGAGTCTTATCCTTTTTTTCTTTTTCCTTTTTTTTCCGCTCTTCTTTCACAGAAATTAAATGGCTGTGGTTGGCTCCAACCACCACATTCTCTCTCTGCTTAATTTCTGCTACAAAGTTCTCCAGTTCTTTTATCTGCACAGCTGTTTTTAATGGGCTGTTCAGAGAAGGAACTGATAATGGGCACTTTGTGCTGTTTGGATTATCACTAGCTCTAAGGTTGGCAGCCAGCACTGGCAATATGCTCTTCTTTAGGCAGCATTTTTTTGTAGCTGGACAGCACCCCAATGACACCAGACAAAGCTGCAGCAGCAGCAGGCTGACGAGCAGCAGTGTGCTGAGTGCTCCCTCTGCTTCAGCCAAGCCTGTGCTGGGACTGGCAGCTTGGGAACTGCCTGCCTTCCTTTCTTGCTCAACTTTTTTTACTCATTCTTTACTGTTGGGCTTGTCTTCAAGGGAAGCTAAGGGTGAAGTGTAGGTTTGTGAGGATATAAAACACGCACCCAGAAGTGCATGAAGTGTTTTTTATAAGGCTGGTTAATAGATGTGCAGAGCAGGGGAGTGTCTGAAGATGCTATTGAAAATGTCCCAGCCTTTCCTAAACCTTGTCATTTGTGAAAAAATATTTGAGAAAACAGATAGTGTGTAAGCAGGGTCTCTGTGAAGGGGGAGGAAGGTTTAGATACACTCCCAGTTAAGGTGACAAACAGTTGAGAACAGCCTGTCCACTCTTTATGTCCTCTGTTGACCTCTAGAGAATTTGGATCTCTACAGTCCTCTAAAGGAGAATAGTGAGAATACATTTCTCCTGGTTGTTAATGTATCCCTCAGCTTAGAACAAGGACACGGGGTGAAGAGTTTGGGCTTTTTATTTGAGGCCTGCATAGATGCTATCATTATTTCAAAAACCACTGTGCTTTTAAAGTCAGGCCTGATGTAGAGTTTCTAGTCTGCTTTGTGGCAACATAAAGCAGTTTATTCATCCCACTGAGTAGCTCAAAATACTAAACCCATTAATTTAGTTACATTTTAGAAAGGTAGATACTAGCTTGGAGCTGTTTCATGGGGTCAGCCACTATACAGTGTGTCTTCAGTTGCCTGGGATTTCTAAGAGCTGTTTCTTCTCTCTAGTGCGTACTCTAGTTCAGGTACTAAGGAATTTTACTCACAGAGTTAGGATATTGTTGGTTTCTGAAAGCCCACTACATTTTATCTGAGATGGCAACATCATCTGATTTCTGTATGTGTTTCCATGGATCTAGATTGCTCCAGTGCTGAGTAATTTTATCTGATTTTTAGTATTTGGGAATTAAAATTGTGTAAGTACATAGAAAAAGTCAACAAAGTCAGTTTGCCAAAGCTCCAGCCATAAGAAAGATGGCATGGTATTATTTCTTAGTACTAAATACAGAGTTGCAAAAGCTGCTCTTTATTTTCTAGGAAAAAAAAAATCCATTCTCTTGAAAAACAGAAAAAGAAAGTTACATTTTTTGAAAAAAGTTTAATCCCAGAAGGAAAAAATAAAAACCACTCAAATAACTAAAGTTGCTTCTGCAAAAGTAATTTTCCTTTTCTTTCATTACCAAAAAATTTCAGAAATTCTTCAAGATTTTTCCCTAACACTTCTTGAGAACTACCTAAAAGACACCAAATAACCCTAAAATTACACAAAAGGTGGGGGGAAAGAGAAAAAAATAACAAACTTCTTCTGTAATAGAGCCATCTAGGACAGAGCCAGCCTCTGAGAGAACCTTGTTATCAGTATACCTGCCACATTGCTTTAACTTAAATCTGCCACAGTACACTTATTTTTCCAGAAGATAAAGGTCTATGAATGTACTCTGATACTTCTCAAAACCAGTATGAAATTCCCCTGAACCTCAAATTCTGAAAAATTGTCTGCCTGGTTTCTTTGTATATGCATGAAAAAATTTTGAATATACCAATAATATTTAGTATTTGAATCATATGACCCATCTCTTGCATTTCTTTGCACATATTAATTGCCAGGATACCTCTGTGAGTTAGGTAAGAGTGTGAGAGTGAATGGAATAATTCACAATGAATAATTTATTTGGATTTAGTCTCTTGGCTTGCTCTCAGAATATCCATCAGAATCTTACCACTGTTGCTACTTGAAATACTTAAAGGTTGAGCTTTTTTCTTCTTTTTTACATTCTAGCCACATTTAGAAATCACAGATAAATCTGTTCCACTTAAAGTAATTTCAGCTACTTTTTGTGTGCTGATGTGATGAAATGTTAAAATACTGGTAAGGGCAGGGGGTTGATCAGGAGATTGAGCACATCCCAGCCACAAATCACCTTTTCCTTTAGTTCAGCCCTCACCATTCATTTCTTTGTGGAGTGTCAGACCCCCAGGCCAAGGCACTCCAGGTCTTGGGACACTTTCTTGCACTGTTCAGATGGGGCAGTTTCCCCTCACTGGTTAAACTTGCTTTGCTCTAAAATGAAGGGCATTAACTTGAAGTCAAGTAACATTTGTGCAGTCAGCATGTCTGGACAGTGTCTGTTCAAAGTCCAAGGAGAATCCAGAAGGCAGGAAGAAGTGAATGTATTGAAAAACTTGTGCTTCATGGCTGCTACATGACTGAAACAGGAGATTTCCAGCCTTGAAGGGTAGGCATCAAATTCAATTCATAAAACCCCAAAAATCTTATTTTTGAGGTAGAAAGAATTGAGAAGAAGGAAGGAGGCATTTCATCACTACAAGCACAGCATCAATATATTTAAAATTCTCATTATTTTATTAGAAAAGGAAATATCAAGTTCCCAAATATCCCTTGAAATCAAGGGCCTGGTGGAAGATAATTGAAATCTGTTGGGAAAATGTCTCCAAATGTTCCAGTAGACTCAGATCAGGCCTTCAATGTGTGAACAAGTAGTAGCTACAATGAAAACTTGAGCTGCACTTACTCTAGCAGGATCTGGTAAGAGAAAGTGATTATGATTACTGGATTTCATAATAAGTTTAGAAATCTTTTCCTGCTTTGGTTTTAAAAAATGAACAAACAATGACAAAACTACAGGTGTTTATAACCCATACTTTATAGTCTGAAGGAAAGTTTTCCACATCAACTCCAATACAAAGCATCTGTTCATATTATTGACACTATATTGTATTGTCAGTTTCAGTAAACTGATGTTATTATGGACCTAATGTATGGAAAGTGTCGTGAATGAGACTGCACAAGGGCACACACTATCCAAGACTTTAAAAAAATGTTATTTAACTTTTAGGAACACTAAAAACACAAACTGTGTCACATAAAATTAGAAATCAGTTCATAAAATAGTAATAACTGACCTGCACAATGTAAATTTCCTGAAATGTGCACTCATGTTGGCAGCAAGTAACAGCTAATGAAGGGAGTTTACAGAGCTGATTAACAAGGCCCTATGCTTTTTATTAGACTCATTTTGTTAATCCCTAAAATTAAGGAATTCCAGGTGTATGGAGCCAAGTATGCAAATGATTTCCTTCCGTCTAGCTGCTGATTTCATAAAATGTCCTCCAAACAGTGAAATAAAACACAACCTGCATAATGTGGAAAGCTTTAGTACATATGAGAGAACAGTCTGGCTTTACAGTGTTAAGCACAGTGTGCTGTAAACTTGCCACAGATACAAATTTGAACAAAGCTGTAAAATAGGTATAAATAAATAAATTAAAGGAACGAATGAAACAGAAGGAAAAAAAGGAAAAAACCCCAAACAAAACTCCCATGCCTTTAGTTTAATGGTTGTCAGTTCAGCTGTTGTTACAGCTGAAAAAAATATACCTAAAATTGAGTTTATCAGACTAATGTAAAGCATACAGATGTAAAATGATAAAGGAAACCATCATAAGCTGCTAAAGATGTAGCAATTGGTCTGGTGATGCTGTGGTATTGCAGATGCTTCTTATGTACAGTTACACTTGGAAAGTGGCTTATTAGCCTATAATGTATGCAAATACCTAACTCACTTTAATTTGGGGTACACAGGCCTGGCACCATTAAAGTCAATGATAAAGCTCTTCTGACTAAAACAAATATACACCCTCAAGCCGCTCATTACTTTCACCTCCTTTCATCTTGTCACAGTTCAGCCAAGTCCTTTAGCATGTGAGAAGTCCCAGTAACTCTTAAAATTAACCCTAGCATTTGAGATTCAGTGGGCTATAAAACATGTGCTACCTTTTGGGCAGACTGCTCTGCCTCTGTATGGCATTATGGAGACAATTTATTCTTGCATTAAATTTAAAAAGCTTATAATTTCTGCTGGTCCATAATTATGTGGTTCAGGTTGCTCTTTTCTCCATAGCCATGGATAGGCACTGTCCATTCATCTGAGAGTAGTTCTTATTTAGGTCGTGGGACAAGTGGGGCTATAAAACATGCAGGAAAGGGAAGAAATTCCAGATTGGCAAGCTGTGGTTTACCTGGAGTCAGTAAAAAGCCATGAGGCCAAATCCTGGAAATGACTAAACAAGGAGTGAGTTCAGGAGGAGGTAACAGGCTGCTACCAAGCACACTCTTTATAAGAGACAAAGACTGGGGAGCCTGAGATGAGACTTGCAATGGCTTTGACGTGATGAGAAAGGTACTAATTCCACACAAATTACTCAGCTGTCAGTCTCTGGTTGCTGGAATCCATGATAATAGAAAGAAAACTCCCTGAGTCCTGAGAGGTGATCTTTACCTGGTTACATGGATGAAGTCAGCGGGAATGTCCCAGTAACCTGAGCCTACTCTCAAGTATGTAGGGCAGAGTTTTTGGGTGGGTGTGATCTACCAATCTCATCTGGCAGGAGGAGGAAAGGTGAACTGATGGCCAAAGCACCTGGCTGGGAACACACTGTACCCCATGGCCTGAAGCTGCTGAAGGCATCTGGGGAATTGGCTGTTCAGTGTCACATCTACAGGTTAGATTAGCTGTGTTTTTTCCACAGAGCAGCCACAGAAAGGCTGCTATCTGATCTTTCAATTTCATTTTCCTGATTAGGCAACATAGAGCTGCCCCATGTGTCCTGTCTATTTATATATTGCACATGATTCCCATGGACAGTTCATTAAATGTAAAAAAAGTTCTTCGTTCAAGCATTTTCTCTCAAAATCTCTCTTGATATCAGAACACCACTGTTTCATATACTGGTCTGGGGGAAATGAAACAATTGTCCTTGTCTCTTGTGGAATGTGTGTGATTGTTGTTTCTGCATTTCAGATTTGGTCCTAATACATTTCAAAATTATATTTCTCTAGTGATACACTGAAAACAGAGGCAAATATTTACACTCCAACCAAGCTCACTCAACTTTATAAAAAGGTGCTTAAGAGGGGGAAATAATTGCATTTACATCTACCTTACCATAGCCAAGGAAAAAGCAGTGATATAAATTACAAAATAGCCATGGGTGCTTTTAACACACTTGTACTATTCATGTGCTGTTACCTGAGACACTGATATTTGCATCCTCATCAACCAGCAGTGTTTGCAGTATATTTACTTATGGCAATAAGAATAATAATTGATAAAGAAAAAATAATTGATATAAGTAAATATTAAGAGGCTGTTTCAGTTACTTGAATTTCCAGTTTGATATATGTTTGTTGATAGAGCAGACAACCGTGAACTGTGTGCTGTGGTTTAAAGTTATTCGCTGGTTGCTGGAATAAGAAATACCTAATCTCACAATCTTGGAGTTAACCACCCAGTTCACTTTGCTGACTGCTCAGATCTGAGTCCAACTTTGAGTCAAATAGAAAATATTGTTATAAATCTTATGCAGTTAAATGAAGTGCCATTTTTCCAAGTTGTACTTTATTAGCGCTTGTGTGCTGCTACTACAAATCATGTTAAAAAGGCTCTGGAGCAGAGTTTGGGTAGAAGTTGAAAGCCTGGCATGTGGTTGTTATTACAGATTTTGTCAGGGCACAGTAGCTGTCAGGATGCGCACTGACAGTGGTGCTCACACGGTGTTACAGGCAGGGCAGCAGTTCAGCCACGCTCACACAGAACATGCCAGTGCCTTTTTTTTGGTCCCCCAGGAAAGATGTAGGAGGACGTGATGAAAGGCAGTTGTGAATGAGCATTCTTTGACAAAGGTCAAATGCAATTGTTTGCCATCTGCCCTTTGCCAAGTGGGCTGTATTTAATCTCAGCCATCATCTTTAGCAAGCTGTACCAGAGCACTGTATGACACACTGTGATACACCTCTCTGACATGCAGGGATGTCCTTTCAAGTTGCAAATAAAACATTTTAAATAAAATCACAGGTAGCGAAAGGCTTCCATGAAAATGAAATAAGTAAGTTTATTATTCAGCCTATCGTAAATACAGAAGTAATAACAGATTTCAGCATTCACTGTAAATTCGTTGCAAAACTGGTATAAAGAAAACCTTTTACAGCTGCAAGAAGTACGTCACTCATCCAACCCAGTGGTAACAAGAGTAAATACAGCTCAGAATCATATTATCCAATGTGCAAAACAAAGAATTCTTTCATAAAGTCACCTAATTAGTCTAAGTAATGTACATGTTCAAAGTCTAGGCATTAGCCAGATATACATGTACTATTATACTCTAAGAATTTTGCAGAAGAATTATAGGATTTCTTTTTAAAGGACTTTCTTTTTAAAAGGGAACTAAACATAAGGCCATTGAAGTTTAGATTTTATTTTGAAAAGACTGAAAATAAAGTCTCAATCCTTTTGTCATTTACGTGCTTGATTGCTGTTGATTTTTGTGAATTCAATGTACCTATTTATGGGAGTATGCAGGAGACCAGAAGTGGGTAACTCACTAAAAATATATTCATTATTGCATGAGCAAAAGCAGTGAATTCTGGAGCTCAGACAGATACCGGGGTAAGAAGCTATTTGTGTTCTACCAAAAGCTGACTTAATCGTTTTCCTTTCAAGGTTTCAATTTCACCTAAAAACAGATCACCTAAAAAAGGAAGTTTTATTTTATGACAATGTTTAGAGGGTAGCAGCATGGCATTCTTCTTGGCTCCCACCTTTGTGCATAAATTTCTGAGTAGATTAAGCCACTGCATTCCTCTTGAGAAAAATCCATCCCCAGGAGAACCTCACAAGGCATGGTCTCGGCATCACTTTTCAGATCTCTCTAAGGCAGAATTTAATGCAAGGCCACAGTGACCTGTCTAGTTATGAGTTTCATAGACTTCTTTATATCCTATAAAGCCAGACACAATTACTGGCACCGGCCACCTCTCCCTGTGCCTCAGGAGATGCGGTACAAAAATGCTGCTCCCAAGTTGTGTCTGACTCTTCTCCCATCCTACAACCAGATTGAATCAATGAAGATGAGGAGGATTTTGTAAACTCAAGCTGTTTATTTAACAGCTGAATATAGGTTTAGTATCTTATTCTTGAAGACCTGGAAATAAACCCTTATGGAGCTGCTCTTCCAAACCTCCTCTGTGCAGCCTGATGCATTATTGTCATCAATTAATATTGGATTGTTGTTGGCAAATTATTGTAGGAGTTGGACTCCAAGGGAGTATCTTATATGTTGTTAAAACTTACTGTATTTCAAACTCCAAATAAGACTGGAGTCTGAGTTCATGGTAGCACACATCATGAATAAATAATTTAACCATGTACTGTTTCACATATGCAGAGAATGGTAGTCAACATTCAGAATAAACTGCCAGAACCAGCAATAGTAATAACTAGCAGTAGTCATTTCAGGAAACTTACACAATATGTGAAAGAATAAAGCAAATCTGCTAGCTTGAAAAATGTTCCAGGCATGGACTAAGCACAGACTTTGGTCTCCTTTCATGTTATAATTTTCAGGGTTGGCTTTCTCAAAGAGACTAAAGCATATATTCAATCAAACTCACTGCACTAAATCTGCTATATGGTTTATCTTGAGCTTTAACTTCAAAGTGCTTTTACCTATTAAGAAACTGATTGTTCTTCTGTAATTGAAAGAGGAAGAAACTATTTTCAGGTTATGAAGATAACAAAACTGTTTTACTATAACATGACTTACATGTTATAATTTATATATGTTGGCTCAGGTTCTCCTGCTTACCTGGTCTAGTGTACATTTCTCATATGCACTTTAGATGGTGGAAAAATCTCTTTTAGAAGGAGGACAAACTTACATTCTTACTGAAGGAAAAGAATCCATAGATATGGTGGTGTGAATCAGAGGTTAAATTCAGTTTCTGCCTTTCATGTGATAAAAGGCACTCATTCATAACTCTTGCAGTTCATGAGGATTCTGGAAATTATCTCAAAATGGGTGTTGAGAAGAAAGGCACGCTGAAATAATTTATTTCACCTAACTAAAATTTTAGCTTATACTCTATTGGACTTTTCCTGGGTTTCATTGTATTGCCTGAGTGGGTGGCAAATCAGATTTCAAGCCCTTTTAGAACACCTGACTCCCTGTGTCCCTGCAAGTTGTGAATCCGTAGATTTGAGCTGTTGCAAATGCAACTGATTTCAGCATTGCATTGTCATTGGCAAGATACAACTGCAGACACAGCATGTAGGTGGTGGAGAACGTTGGGTGTCTAAAATGGATCTCCTATTTTAAGAGCAGGGAGCAGGTTGTTTTGTGTTAGAAGAGACCTTTGTGCCTTCAAACCAGCTCTTGTTAGAATAGGTTTGATTGACTGTGAGCCTCTGTCGTTACTTTTTCTGTAGTTCTCCTACAGGCAAAGATCAATTGATGTCACACCTACCTGTTTAAAAGTCATGAGAAAATCTCTGCTGATTGCTGCCAGAATTACAGCCTGCCACAAACTGCCTCGTATTCAAGAATGTAATGGTTAGTCAGAACCACAGAGTTAATTCTAGCACAAGCTGAACTTGAGCTTCTCAAAACATTTTATACAGTAACTAAGAAAGAAACTTGAAAAGTATGGGATTTACAAAAATAGTCTGATCAGTCTAGAACTACTAATGTCTGCTCTGCAGGATGAAAAAAGTGTTTATGAATAATCATGGTGCTGTAATTTTGAAATACTACTCTATTTCCCTCTTTTTATTAAGGAGAAAATCTTTGTCAGATATTGTTTTGGTAGGTGTTAGCTGCTTAGTAATGCTAAACTGCAGCATTTTGTGTCAGAGGACAAAACTCCCAGAGTGTATATGAATTGCCAATGATGTTTAGGTGACCTAAAGTTTAACAGCTTTAGCACTAGCTCTGTAAATGAAGGAAAAACAAAACAAAACATACCTCAGACCGTGCATTAGCTGCCAAACCAGCAGAACCATGGTCATTTCAGCCAGTTTTTGAAGTTGTTAAAGTTATTTGTCTATTGAGCATTTATTCTCATGCAATTGAACCACACAAGCCAGTCATTCCACACAGAAAGAAAATGAAGTTGGTGCAAGCTGCAATGTAAATATGGAGCTATTTACTGCCTCCCTCATACACAGATGATTTAAAGAATGTGTTGAACTCGGAGATTATCTTCTCCTATTGGAACTCATTATGAAGCCAAATGGTAGGAGGTCATCCAAACCGTAGCAAAGCATACCAATAACACAGCATCAACTGTTGAGAAATAAGATTGGAAAAAGATTCTCCAGAAAAGTAAGAAAAATATCCCATTATGCAGCTACACAGCAACAGAAGGGTTCACCCTTTCATGTCACTGGGTCAGCATCAGGCCCATGGTTGCTCAGCTCACAGCTCCCTGCCTGTGAGTCTGGTCTTGCACCCCAGGGAACTGTTGCACCAAATCTTTTGAGTTGTTGCAATTGTTGAGCAGAAATGCCCTTCAAAGCGCTTTGTGTTGTTTGGTGGCCATGCTGTGCTACGTTAGACAGATTTTATAGACCATTAAATAAAAATCACAGCCATGTCTCCCCATCAAAGAATTTGCTCTACTGCCTCTAGGACACCACACAGAAACTTTCCTTCTTGGCTGTGAGGCCTCAGGACTGCAGGTGTTTAGACAGACAGATCTGGGTATCAGCAGATATTTGAGGGGAAAAAAAGGAGATTCCTTTTCAAAATTAGGTACAGCTTCAAAGGTTTTTCTTTCTTTTTCTCACCAGGTATCTGGCTGCAATACTGTATGTACCTCAAATTATTGGCATGAGTGTGAGGGTACAGAAAGTCACAGCTATGAAAAATTATTTTAATACCTACTGTATAAGTGTATGTGACTATTATAATTAGATAGAGTTCAATTATATTTCAAATTTAGCTGTTTAATACAAAAACTATTATTAAGGAACATTCCTTCATGTGCTAAATGAATGATTGAGTGTGTCATTAATTTATTTTATGGCAAGAACGTGACTAGAGGAAGAAATTCTAGGTGGCTGTTTGGATAGAAGTACAGAGTTTTAAGATTTGATTGACAATCAAAATATGTGTTAACCAGAAAAAACTGAAGAAAGAGACTAATCACTGATGGAGAAAATCCATTTGCTTCAACATATTAAACAAATGTTTCTTTGTTATAAAGAGGAACATTTTGTTGATTTCTAAAGTATTCAAAATAACAGTTTTAGAGAATCTAATAGGTTTTATATTTAGCCACCATGAAATGATTGTTCCAAATATCTTGAAAATTTAATCATATGAGCAACTACACACACACTGTTAGTTCTATTAATTTTGAAGAATTACTTGCATGTGCACAGTTATAATTTTCTTCTATTATGAAAAGCTCTTGTATATCATGCAGCTGGAGCCTGTCAGACTCTCCTCATTAATGCAAAGACCATGTGAGACAGCAGGAGGTCTGTCCTGCAGCATGGGAAGGCTTTTCCCAAGCCCACTTAGCCATGTTTTGCTGTAGGTTCACCTTAGATTCCAGTTCAGCCTTCCTCTCTGCCACCTGGGACCCCAGAGGGCTGTTCCCTGAGCAGCCTGGGCTCTGCCCACGGGTGCTGGTGCTGTGTCTGTGCAGCCCAGCTGGGCTGGCCCCAGCCTGGGGCTCCTGGAGGACCTGGTTTTGGGGCTTGCTAGTTTGGCCTCCCATCTCCTTCTGGGCTATTTGGTGTTCCTGTCTGAAGTGAACCATGTTGTTGGTTTTCCTACAGCTTGACTAAGCATAATTGAAGTTTTTCTTTCATAATTAACAAAAAGTAATTTTGCATGAACTTGGGGTCGTATTGCATTCTCAGACATAGTGAAGCTTCTCAGGGGGAAATTTCATTCAACTCCACAGTCACAGAGACTTCTGAATAATATTGCAAAGCTCACAGACTGTAGTCAGTGAAAATTCTCCTGTCTTCAAGGGGACAGAGCCATATTGCTCTGAGACTCTTTACAATAAACATATGTTGTTTATGCAAACAATTGTAAACTGGTTTCTGGTGGTTTCAGAAGATCCCTGAAATGCCCCACAATGTTTGCCAGACACCACTGGTCTGAAGTTGCCTTTCAGCATGCAAGACCTAATTCAGTTTGACTAATTAGTATCCTGAACTTGTCTTGATCACAAAGGTGATTGCTAAATTTATCCAAAGCTCCCATCAGCCAGTGGCAGCACATCTGCTATATAGGAGCAATTTCCTCCCTGACATTGGATAATACCACTGCCTAGCATGTTTAGGTTCTAGACAGAGAAAAAATGATACTTTTTACCTAAAACTTCATATTTGAAGTCAAATCACAACAACATCTGGTTAAACTGGCAGAGTAGTAAATAAAACAAGGGTTCAATATCAACTCCAGCCCTCTGAGTATCTGAGCACCTTAGCAGATGAATGGATTAATTGAACACTGCATAAAACACTGAACATTTTCTTCTGTTAATCATTCACTGATTCACCTTGAGGGTAGGATAAGAGGTGGATTAACCTAAACTTAATTTGTTTCTTCTTAGGCCCCGTACTTGGAAGGAGCCTTACTGTATCCATTCAGTGATTTACTCACTGGTGCACTGACTGACACCTGGTCCTTCCCAAGGACTGTCAGCTTTCCAGTATCTATTAAAATAGCTGCTGTGTTCTATAGACCTTTAGACAGCGGAGATGTTAACATGTCTATTTTGTGACAGGAAATTCACAGTTTGCCCTTTCATGACAGACTTCTAAAAACTAAACAAACCACAAATTACTAGCTGAAGTTTTGGAGTTTTTGTAAAATCTTTTTGGTGATGTATTGTCTCAGCTAAAAGAGGAAGCACAACATCAGTGTCTTTGAAGGTGGCTCCCATGGACCTGCTGAGCAGAACGAGCTGAGCCTGGGTTCTTTCTTTACAAACCACTGATTTTACCTTTTCATTTGTTGTAGAAGCCAAAGCAAACCAATATTGGCCATGCTGTGAAACATCAGGGCTTGATGTCACTGAAACTCCCTACAATGAGTTCCAGAAGGCACACTAGCAATTTCCCTGGGATATGTACACTGACAAGGGTAAAGCCATGGGTTTACTCACTGCAGAGTGCTGTAATGTTCTGGCTGTGCAGGAAGTCCTGTGGCCTGGCTGAGCTCCTTGGAGAAACAGGTCTCCCAACTGGTGTCTGTGGGAGAATTCATGAGTGTTTTGGGTAAACAAAGGATTCAAGTCACAGCACTTTATCTTATCTGATACATATTCGAAGTTATCTTTTTAAGGATATTTGCCTTTATTGCTAAAGACTGGTCAATAAATAAAACCACATGGTATTGTACCATTCAAATCATAATTAACTGCTGTGTACTCTCTGAGCATGCATGATCAGTTAACTAGTCTATGTATGTTCTGCTAGAAATCTCAATTGATCACTTATTTTATAAAAAAAATCATCCATGGCCAACCCTTTTTCTTTTGAAAGTTATAAATTAAAATCAGTGGACCCTGTTAAGTGCAGCTTCACAAATTAATATGAAATATAGTGCTTTTTCATAAGGTTTGAGAACCAGATTTAAAAGCATATTGGTGTTTGTGCACAGCAGGCAATAATGATCCATTATCCTGCAAGCAGAGGAGCTAGCAGCAACACATAAATAAGAAGCAATTGGACCATCTGCTTTGATTTCTGCAGCATCCCCAGAGGATGTGAGCAGGAGCTGACACTTCTCTCCATCTGCCCTTACGTTATCAATTACAGTTAAATTATGCTGCATGCTACAAGGCTGGCAGATATGGATTGTAGATTGTGGCACCTGAAAAATATAGAAGAAAATACATATGTTGCAAGCCAGCTGTTTATTTACAAGTTCTTGACATTTTTTCTTCACTTTCTTTGATTCCTTTTCTAAAGCTTCTGAGACATCTCTGCTTAGTGTGAAATAGAGAAGAAATGAGGTGTAGCGGTGTAGCACCAGGCACAAAGTATTCCAGTTCCCTGGTTTATGATTGAATCCTTAATGGAGCACAAACGTCAGGTAGAGCAGATTTTAAATTTTGAAGAAATAAGTTGGGATTACATCTGGGTCAGCTGCTCTAGGCAGTGTTTATAAAGCATTTTAGAGCAGGAGGGGCAGCACACCCTGCACATTTTTTTGTAGTCTAGGAATCACGTGTAAAACTGTAACTTTTATGAAATGTTAAGTGTTTATGAAAGCTCTGGGAGTGGTAGAAGCTGGAATTGAGGGCTCCAGTTGCCATGTGCTGCGAGAAGTGCTCTGTTGACGTGTCTTACCACAACCCATAGGAATGCTGCTCCCTTTCGACCAGGGATTATTTTGTTGTAAGTTCATTCAATTTTCAACCTGTTTGATGGATGGTTGCCAGTCGTGCTGAATTGCATTTTGGTTTTGTGGTATGGTATTCTGGCCATGGAAGCTGACATATGAACACTACTTAACAACTTTCCTTTTGCCCTGACTGCAATTGGAAGCCTGGCGCATTCATCAATCGCGCTGGCCAGTTAACCCAGCGACGCTCCGAGGCAAATGCACTCCAAACTTTGAACATTCTGCCTTTCTTTCTGATACTTTCTATCACTGCTTCTTGCATTTTCAATATCATTAGTGCTCTGATTAAATAAAGCCTTTAGCAAGCGCTAAAAAAATTGTAAAATTGATTACGTATGTTTTAATAGCCTCTTGCCAATGCTGTCTGATCAGTAAAGGCTAGTAGAATACTTCACAAGACAGAAGTTAACTGGAAAAAAACTCCCCCAAAGCCTCTAGAAAGACCAGAAATAAAAGCTTGATCACAAAGTAACAAAGAGGAGCTGAGAAAAAAAAGATTTATCTGCATTATGACTTCCTGTTATAGTAGAGGAATTTAAAGGTGCTTTCTCTTTGTGGACTGTCATGGGTGAGATTTGGTAGTTCCAGAAAGGAAACATAGGTTGTTTTGACACATATGGGCTCTGTTCTGTGATTCTGGCATTGCATGTATTTTACTTATTTTGCCTTTACTTGGGAGCACTTGGCATTAGCAGCAGTGCTAAATGAGGAGACTGTACTGCAGACTCTCCCTCCTGTGCCTTACTCTTCAGGATGGGCTGGAAGCCATTCCACTCTCTCTGAAATGATGGAGTTTTGTAACCTTCAGCCTAGCAAAACAAAAAACTTTGCTCCCTGCATTCTCCTCCAAAGGACCCACCTCCAAGGACTGTCCTTTCCTTTTTCATTGTTTCTTGCAGCTGTGTGATTTTGTTCCTCCCTCATTATGTTATGGCTTTCTCTCCCTGGGTTTACCTTTTGAGGATTATGTTGACAAGCTGACTTTTCCAGAGGCGAAACCATAGTTCTTACTAGCAACACATTTGTTCCTCTCTACATGTGTTAAAATGTGTAGTGTTGCTCTTTACTGCAAAGAGATTTATCATGCAAAGGACACAAGGATTGTCTTTGGATAAGAAAAGACAGAGCCCTCAGCAGGATCCCAAGATACAAGTGAAGTTCCTTGTTTCCTCATCAAAGTGAATTTATGCTTGTAACAGGATATGTTGGCATCTGTCTTGAGCCTGCCTGCTCTGGCAGTGTTGTTATCCTTGGCATGGACATGTAGGAAATTCCCTCTTTATCAGCTCACTGCTACTGGGTATGCCCTTGGAGAGGCCAGACCATCCCTCCAGTGCTGGTCAGCAAGCCCAGGCTAAAGCAGCAGACTGCATCCATGAGTATAATTCTTGT
Source organism: Geospiza fortis (assembly GCF_000277835.1). Lineage (NCBI taxonomy): Eukaryota > Metazoa > Chordata > Aves > Passeriformes > Thraupidae > Geospiza > Geospiza fortis. The sequence continues at coordinate 1,884,898 of NW_005054415.1, read as the reverse complement.
AAGAGTTCTAAAGTTCTTGTGTAATGAGACTCATGATCCTCAAGATTTTTATTCCATGTGTTTCTGGTAACTTTCTGCTTGTCTGCATCTGGCCACTTGTCCATGCAGACTTGCATAGAAGAATAATGTGTGTTATTCACAGGTGACTGAGACACTTGGATGTGAAGTTGTTAAAGAAAATGTGTTATAAAAACACCAACCTAGAAGCCTTTTCAAAAGCATGTAAAATGTCTATAATGGAGAAGTTTTGATTTTAAATGAAAGTGTCTCAAAACTACTTGAAAGTATCTCAGGTTCCAGATTTACACTTTTATTTCTGAACAATCCTTTTCTGCTGCTTTGTTGCTATGAAAGCTCACTATTTATGTTCTTCCCTCTGGGAGTGGGGATGGGATCAGAACAGCTTTGTATTGCCGTGAACTGTCTGAATTCTGTAGCTAAGCAGCATCTTGCAACACCTTTGTAGCAAACTGACTTTAAAATGTTTGATTGTTCCAGTGAAGCAATGATAAAAGTAAACTGTAAAATAGAAATGAGCAGCCAAAAAGTCTAAAGTAAATTAAACACATTTCACATTCTGTATGTGGCTCATACTAAGCCATCAATACAAATATTAGTGAAATCACTGAGAAAAATTTTACTTAGTCATCAGTTTGAAAAAAATCTTTATTTCTAGCAGTATCTGAAATAGGCTTTCAATTTGCATCTTTATGAACAGCAGATAACTATGTGAAAAACATTAGTTTTCTAGTTTACATATGTGGTCCATAAAACTAGAGTTACTAGCTCAGTGGGTAATTACTTCTATGAAATTATTATAATAGCTTTGAACAAGGATTTACATTACTATAGTAAAATAACTAACAGTTATGTATATTCTATTTCATTTTTCAGCAGCAATATTGGTGTTTTGAAAGATTGTCCCTCAGAAATTGTATATCTTTTGGACAGGGAGGGGCAATAAATGAATGTGCATATTGCTACACTTGCTTTATAAAGAACAATGCAAGTTATGAGTCTGTAACTTAGCTAAAGGCTCATTGAAAACAAAGGAATGGATTTACCACATTTTTAAGAACTTCTGGTGAGATGCTTCATTCAGTTTATTGATCAGATAATCTTTAAATGGGCGTTCTGCCTAAGTAATAAATTGTAGGATATTTTGTAGATTCTGGAAGGCAAATTCTGTCTGTCTCTCTAAGCCCAGAATGCAGTTTCAGATTATGTGAATGTTATCTCTCTGTCTGTGCTATAGGTAGTAAGGAGGTACCTAAGAAAGGCTTCAAAACTGCCTTATTAAAGCTCAGTTAAAAAAAAACAAAGGCTTTTAAGGCAAAAGCTATTGCAGGGCTTTCCATACTATCAGCCCTCACTGGCAGGAAGGTGCCTAAACCCAAATGCTCCCAGTTCCCCAAGTTTGCAAGCTCTGACCTTAGAAATCAGGTCCTTGATTTTTGCCAGAACTGGCTCCTGATGAGCCAGTCTTGAAGCAGGGGAGTGGGTTTAAGTCCATAAAGATGAAACTTTGATTTCACAGTTCAATTTCTGACAACTTGGAGACCTGTCCAGCAGGCAGAGAGAGCCAGGTTCTCCAGAGACACCATCCCCCCTGAATGGGATCCTCGCTCCTGGGTCTGGTGGGTTGTACCAGATGTGTGACTCAGCAGCTCCTGGAATCCTGGTCTTCCTGCAGTCATTGAGTGCTTTTAGGGTCCCAGCTCAGCAGAAACTGAGCAGAGAGTTGTAATTCCTATCCCAGGCAGCACTGAAAGGTTTTGCTGGAATGTAACAAAATGTCAAATTCTTGCATCACCTGTGCAGTGGAAATACCTTTGTCTACCTATCTTGGCTTGAGGAGTAAAACTTTTATTTTCCATTAAGTTTAGCATCCCCTGTCTCACAGTGTTTTTTAAACACAAAGGGAAATTCAAAAAATTCAGGTTTTTAACTGTTTGACAGCAAATTACAGAAGTGATGTAGATATTGTCATTTACAGTCCATCCAGACTTGCATATCTAAAAAAGGCTGTATGCAGTTATTTAAAGATGCTAATAAATAATTTTATTTTCCTTCAGCAAGTGCACAGTGCATTTTCAGGGTAAGAGGGGAACTGAAAGGCAGTTTTGAAGTCTCTGCTAACTACATTAATAGTGCCTTTTGTATTTCAGTTGCTCTGCACTCTGAATTCTCTCTCATGTCAATAGCCTATCTTTTTAAAAGTCTACTGATCAAGTAAATAATTTTGTAGCGTGTGAAATTCCTTGCATTTAATTTGATGAGATGGGAAGCTGCTTCTCCCCCTTTAAGTCTAATTAACATGGAGACTATCTTCTCTGATGAGTTCATAAGCTGTTCACAGACATTTGGGATGTAGCAACTTTGCAAGACACTGTTTAAAGATCTCTGACATCTGAGAAAGCCACAAAATCCAATAATCGTACTTTCAGAACTCCAGGGTGTCCTCTGAGATCAATCTCATATCTAAACATCACATAAGGGAGTGCATTGTGTTATAGACTGGTTTCTATTGAACAACAAGTAAGAAGCATTAGACATTCTTGAAGTAGAGCTTTTATCAGGGGACTAGGAAGGGTTGTCAAATTCTGAAAATTTTACCCATGATTAAAGCAGTACTATGAAAATTGTTACATTTTTAACAAAGGTCAGCTTATCCTCTATAGAGCTCTCTTGAGAGTATCCAGCAAATTATTTATTGGGAATAAAGTTGAACAGCTTTCATGTTTATCTGTGTGCATGAGCAGAGCTGGCATTAATTCTCTTCTCTCTAATTGCTGTGCTATCATGTCAAATATCCTTTCAAGTAGACTTGGCTTCTGGTTTCAGTTGTGCTTTTGGTCCACACACATTTATAAAAAGACAGTTTTAAGTGTGAAACTGCCTGGAAAAGCCGTTATGTGAGATTAGTAATGTACCAGTGTTCTCATGATCCTTGTGTCTGTATTTTCATACACACTCAGGCCACTCACATTCAGTCTGCCGTGCTGATATTCCACAGTGCATATTTTGTTGTGTTATAAGTGGATCTAAGCATTAAAGATCTTTATACCTGCTCTGCAACAAAAACAGAACTAAAAGGCATTGGTTCTGTAAGTTTAATTTGGGCTGTTTAACCCAATACAGCAGCCATGGTGTGGAGTTATTCCAGAATACCTCCTGGGAGCACACTTCAGGGGCATGGTTTACTTTGCTCCCAACTGGAAAAATTCTCACGCTGTCAGTCACCAGGGCACTGTAGCTCAGCCAAGCTTTTAAACCACTACCCCTGTGTACCTGTTTGCACAGAAACTCAAACTAAGCTTTCTTAATTTGTCTATACCTGAAAATTTTAAGATATTTTTATGTGAAAATTCAGTGAAAATTTCTGGCTTTATTCCACTTTGGAGTTATGATGAAATTAGTTTTGTTTTGATTTTTTTTTCAATGCTGCAATTCAGAAGATTTTTTTGCCTTTCTTTCTTTTGTTTTCCAAATATATATTTCTGTGCCTAAAGTCTACATACTAAATTGGTACATTTTAAATTGGTCTCATGTTGGAGTCCTCCCCACTTTCCAGTGCCTCTCTGTTCTCACTGAGAAATATCAGTGTTGAGAGAGACAACATTTATGAGCAAAAGGAAAGTAGTAGTAATAGATGCAGTAAATTAACCAGAAATATTTTGTGTTGAGCTAAGAATGAGCAGTATTGTGTACTGTCTGTGCCAGACCTCAAAATATACCTGTTTAACTTGTCCTCTGGGAAATATGATAAGTTGGTGTAAATAGTGAGTGACTACAGAATAATCAGAGTAAATAAAATTTGTTTTCTTTAACTGGCAATTAGCAGATAGGAGTTTCCAATACCAATGTAATTCTGCTAGAATACAGACAAGGGAACGTGAGTGTGCTCTGAATTGAAACCTGTCCAGAAAAAGGCTTCAGTTGCACAAAACTTCTGCTCAGCTGCTCCAAGCTGGTATTTGTTGCCCAAGTATTGGAATGAGATGTCTATTTGGTAGACAATCCTACATCTGCTAAAAATATTTAGGAAAATCAGATTTTGCCATTCTGAAGATGATTGTCTCAAAGCATTGTCAATTTGCTACAGCCCAGGACATTGTGCTGGAGCATGTGTCTCATTTTAGTATCTTTCATTTTGATGATATTCATATATTTACATGTACATTATATAAATATTTTTTTATACATATATTTATTTATATCTGCCTCCAAAAACCTGGTGCTGGGGCTTAGAGTTCTGAAATGCAAATGCACTATTTGTACTGTTGAATTAGAACATTTGCTGAGAAGTACAGCTCCGGTACTGGGGGTGTGAGGGGCGTTTTGTGGTGTCTGTTGGGAAACCAAATGTGACATCCCTTTTGACTTGCAGAGGAGTCAATAGAATAATGTTTCAAGACATTTTAAAATTCTCTTTTAATTCATTGTAAGGGTTTACATGTATATTACATTTTCTACCTTATTCATTGACTTGAGTCAATACGTATCCAATGTAAGTGCAGTTCATTTATAAATAAATTGATATTCTGTCCCTCATTACCTATATTTTTAATGCATTCTGATACATTAGTAAATAGACTTGTCTGATTAAGCATTAGCACATGAAAAGAATGATCTGTCTACTGCCAAATGGAACTATTGACAATGATAATAGGACCAGCTACTGTATCATCTGGAAGCTGATGTTTTACAGGAAGGCTGGAAATGGGTGGTGTCCCATTTGTACACTGAAACTGAATGACAGAAGTCATCTGTCTAGGGAAAAGAAAAATAATAATTTCTCCATATGCCTTCATGTATTTCTACCACTAAAACACAATAATGCCTTTGTACCACGGGTATTGATTGGACTGCTTTCATGACATCTTCAGTTTGTTATTCAGACTGAGGAAAAAAAGATAAAATGTATTTTCCTTCAAAGCAACATGTGTAAGTTTCTACGATAATTACGCATTAAAAAAAAGAAAATAGCAAAGGAAAAAAATATACTGTCCTGCATACTGTGTCATCTTATAAAATAATTTGACATAGCACATCTCAAAGTGTCACCAGTCCAGTGTTTGAAACTGGCTGTGTGATTTTTCCTTTTTTGTTTGCACCATTTAAAAGCATTCCAGTACAATTACCATAAATATGCAAGTTAGCTATATGATAAAAGCAGCAACTTCATTTACCCAAACATTGTGAACACTTTTACTGTGGTTAGTACAGTAAATGCTTTGTTAATGCTAAATCCTTGTAACTGGTGGGGAAGCAGTGCCTCTGTTGGGTGCAGAACCTGCACATTTTCTTGGGTTCTCAGAAATTCATGTCCCGTGGAGTAGTTATGAAATGCTGACAAAAAAGCCAAACAGGATTTTATTAACACATCATTAGTCTTCCAGCATGTTAAAATATTCCACAGTTAACATAGGCAAAAAGGTGCTAACCATATTCTAAATATTTTTAACTAGGCCTATACATGCCTAATTGCAGAAGTTAACAAGATGAGAATTATTCTCTAAATATTTTTTCTTGCACTCTCTTTACCTTTGAAGAACTGGGGAGAACTGTAATTATTAGAAACTCATTTTATGACATCTTGTGTCAACACTCTGGAAGGCAGCATCTTCCATTTTTCAAATTTAAACCAATAATGTCAGATTAAATCTTTTTCATGTGATGTTGATTAGGCAAGTAAGCATGAATAGTGTGCAGAAGAGTAATTTCATTTTTATGTAAGACAGAACACTTTTTCTTTATCTGAAAAAGTATTATATATAGAAAAAAAAAGAAAAACCTTATACATCTATAAGCTGAAAACTTACAGACCGCCCACTGTGCAAGTGAACAATATCAAATATTCAATCCCTCAATCCTTTTTGAGGGCCTGATGTATGATGGTGCCTTTTGGTCCTTCTCATAAGAAGAGCAGCTGATATCTTAATGCAGTTTAGATTTCTTTTTGTAATGTTTTGGGTTAGGAAATGAATGTAAAATGCTGCCTAGAATCTTATGTGAAAGTAAAATATTATTTGTGTGGTTTGGTTTATTTGTTGGAGTTTTGGTTCTGCAAGTGAGCAGAAATGGTATAAGAAATAATGTTTATAAATGTGCCATATCTAATTTGATAGGACTAAAATACAGCTATAGTAATTATTGTATTATCAAACACTAAATACAAAAAAAGTACAAGAAGCTAGCAAAATACCCAGCCTGTAAGGAGAAAATGAAAAATATGACAGCGTATGTAGGTATATTTTTCTGTGGAAAACGGCAGACTGCTACACATAAATGAAATATATTTTGAGAAAGAGCTGTTTTCAATCCTTTTAAAATTAAATTGAGAAGAATACATCCATATGTTAAATTTAGGGAAATTTAAAAGACTAAATTTCTTCAGAATAAAGACCTACAATCTCTTTAACTGCTCCCTTATTTATAACAGAGTATGAGTAAGGCCATTTATATTAATATGGATTCAGAGGATGGGGCTGTGAAGTTTGCTGTATTCAGCTTTGTTACGACCATATTTATAGTGTTTGGATTGCATAGTATCAGTGCTTCCTAGGTTCACTTACCAGTGCTTTTGAGACTCTGTCCAGGGACCTAATTAGTGCTTGAATTTGCAGTTCTCTTGTAAGAAAAGTGCTACATTTAACATAAGTCAATGGGACTTTTACTTTTGCAAAGACTGCTGGATCAGGCTCTTACTGTATACAAGAAATATTTCAGGTTGATGGCCTTCTCTCTGCCATATTTGAAACTGAAGCAAAAAGAAGGTCATTGTTTTATGAAAAATATTAAAAATTCATGATATGTTTTGGTTTCTACACTTGGATTCCTGGAGTAAATAATACTAATGGTATATTTTCAACATGTCTCTTAGCAATTACTGTATATTATGTAAATACTAGCAGGTAGCATACAGTAAATCTGCAACTGGAGAAATATTGACTTGAAACAAACTCATTTTAATTGAGAAACAGTGAACTTTTTGTGCCTTTTTACTGGTCTCAGATTCATGGTGTAACAAATCTCTAATTTCCTAAGACGGTACACAGAGAAGCTGTAAAATGCCATTCTCAGCATTCAGGGAATAAAGCAAGCAGAAAGACATCTTTACTAAAATAAAAAACTTGACTAAACCCAATGCTGTAAAGTGCAAGTATGAAAATCCCACTTTAATTGTGAAAGAGAAAAAAAATTGCATCCTCACAATGGATAAAGACATGCCTTCAGCAGCACATGGAGAAGGGAGTAGGGCAGAGAGTACCAACATCCCTCAGTGGGGTGTGCTCATGGGAGGAAAGGGCAGTAGATCATGTTTCCAACAGGACTACACATTACTTTTCTTACTTAATGCTGAAATGTTGCAGAATGCTTTAATGAAAGGGGATTTCCAGCAAATTACCTCTTTCTGGTATTGCCTTGAAATAAAGGATGATCTGACCACCATTCAATGTTTGTGCTCAGCACAGTAGCAGGGTTTGAGTGGGACAGAGCAGGACCAGCTGTGTCTTGTTCAGGATAGTCTGTCTGTGAGAGTGGTGCCCTTCCTTTGGGCAATTAGATATCACAGAAGCAGTGGCCTTAGTATTTATTCCCCTAAGTTATTGATTTCTGCCTTCTTTATCATATTTCTCCCCAAATAATACACCAGACTTGTGCTTTTGCATATCAGTTCCACATGCCTTTGATATTCTATTCATGCGAAGTGAAGGAGGCACAGATAAAGAGAAGCATCTGTTCCAGAAAGCTGTGCAGCCATTTCACCACCAATTTTCCATTTGTTGTAGTGATGCAGGTATGAGTTCTAACTCACCTCTTCACATGCTGATCAACCTTTATATGGAACTGCACTTTTGATGGAATTAGTGAGTGTTACAGTGGTCTGTGCTTTGAAACACACATTTCTAAAGGACAAGATCACATCTAACTTTTTATCCAGCTCTGATATTTATTAGGTTTTTGTGTGTGCAGTTCTAGTTGGAATTTCTCAAAGGGATCTTTGTTAAATATTCTGCTGTCTGCTTACCAGTAAGTCATTAAATCAATCTAAGTAATGTGTGTTTGGGGTTCCTGGTTGTTTGGAATTTTTTATGCCTTTTAGTAATTTTTTCCATGCTAAGCACAGGAGCTTATGTGGTGCTCAGTACCTTTGTCTCACCAAGGCAAGATTTTAATGCTAAATGAAATTACTTAAAAACCTGAAATTGCTTTGGACAACTGTCCATCTAAATATGGGAGCAAATTATAGCATTTTGTAGAGCAATTTTTCATGTCTCTAGATAAACAGTTATTGGTAGTTAGGATAGTGAAATGCAAAGTTCAACTTATGAATTGGTGTAAACTTTATATGAAAGTAACTTAATTTACTTGGTAAAGATGGTATCTTTAATATTTGATGATGAGCTTGTGTACCAAAGAGAGTTGAATCTTAGTTTTGAGGAGTCAGAAGAAACCCAGTGTAAGGAAAAAAATCTGGTGGAGAATACTGGTACCCAGTGCAATGATATGAAAGTCTGTTCCCAGTTTGTGAATGATAAGTAAAGCCCAGAATTTCTGAAAGCTGCTGTGGAGGAAACTTGGAGTTTGTTTAGGCAACAGCTTTGGGTTGCTCTCTCCACCTATGATTCCTCAGGGAATTGGTCTTTTTGTCTGGGGGCTCTGCATAAGATAGAAGAATGAAGTATCCAAAATCATCGAAAATGTATGAATGGTGCAATGGCAAAGGTGCCTCTTTCAAGTGCCTTAACTCTTATTTGTGAGATTTGGATTTTATGATATTGTATGTTTATAGCAGACAATTAGTTTTGTCATTATTCTTCATCAAAAGTGCTTCAAATATGTTTTTTATTTAAAAGGTTACTGTTTGTATTATAAAGGGATTAGTATTTGATTTTATAAGCCCTAGCAATTGTTGTATAATGAAAAGGCTAACCCTTAAAATAAACTAAATGCATGCTCAGTGATTAAGTGGCTTGCTTATTTCCACTGAAAAGACTATATAAATTACTTAAAAGCCACATGGACATTATTTATGAAGCTTATAGATTGCTTTGTAAAATTCACTTGAAACTGTCAAAGGATGGGGACCATTAAAAGTTTTACTTGTACCAGATTATACTAAAGTATTAAATGGGGTAAAATTTTCAGCACACCATGTTTTGCTAGTTTTCTTTCAATTAGCAATAATTTGACTGGGTCATGAAAAAAGCATTTTAAAATCTTTTATTATACTGTATTTTCTGATAGTTTTTTATACTGTAGCAATTAAATACACTGAAAAAATGTGCACTAAAAATATTCATAATAGCAAAAGTAACATGAGATTTATATGGATTCATATAAATTAATTTAAATGCTTTAAAGGTATTAGTCAACATAAAAAGATATAACATATCTGCAATATCAGAGAATAAGATTCCACATTTATAATAATTTTAGGCTTTAGGTATCATGAGCAAAGATATAGGAAAAATGCTTAGCAGTGCCTTATACTGACTTATATTTATATGTGTCTTTCATGTTAGAACCTATGTGACTCATCCATTATTTAGCAGGAATATATTTGATCAGCAAATATTGCATGGAAGTTTGTAAGAAAGCATTTGGCATTATTTAAAGCTGGATTTTTCCCGTAAATTCTTGTGAGAGGCTATGCTTAAGTTTACTGAAAATAAACCTTTTAGTGACTCAGTCTCCCAATTATCCTTAAAGCATTTATAGAATAAAAATGTCAGCAGATTAATTTTAGTTCTCTAGTGGGTGCTGAGCATGTTCAATTAGATTAATGTAATGTGATTAGTCCTCTCCCTTTCAGGTTTGCCTCACCCCTAAGAATAGATGAGACGTGTAAGTGTAAGAAATTTGCTAATGGGAAAAGTTCTGGTCTCAGATGAATGAGCCAAAATTTTGATATCTAGCTCTACTAGAGGCAATGACAAAACTCTTATTCATGTAAATACTCTAAGAAGTTCATTCCCAATTCTGGGAAACTTTCTTTAAATCTTTAAAGCTGATGGTTTGTGGGCATGTGTAGAGGAAGTTTCAACAGGTTTGTAATCCTGAACATGGCATGTGATATGGGGTTTGGATGTGCAGTTGCAGTAAAGGTGCTGTTGATTTAATCTAATACATTTGGAAAAAGATTACAGTTTTGGAAAATGTCCCTAGATTTTGAAATAGAATATACTCTTTTGAAAATAGTCTCAGCTTGAAAGTCTCACAAGTCCTATAAATACATGAAATATCATACAAATACCTAAAGATCTGGGATACTTCATGTCAAATTAATATAAAGGTTTGGTGCAAAACAAACAGATCTGTAATGTAGCTACTCTGGATTTGCATCTTTCAGTTGTCTTTATATCTGAAACATGACCAAATCTGTAGATTTTATACAAAAATCAAACATGACCTGTGTGTTTGTATGTTTATCTGAAGTGTTTGTGGAGAATAGTTACATGGCATTTTCCCTCTCTCCTCTTCTCTTCTGCTTTGATTAGCACAGCCATGGCTGAATTTGCAGGGAGGTGCAGAATTCACAAAATAGGTGTGTTTGGAAGAAATTCCCAGTATTTCCTTTCTGCAAGTGGCAAAAACTTTGCACAGTACACTCAACACCCTTGTGAACACTTTCCTAAAACAAGTGGTAGTTAGTTTTAGAAATATTTATTCTTCTGTTGTTTCAGGAGGAAGAAAAAAAAAATAGAAATAGCCAGTCTAATGAGTTTCCCAAGAAGAAATAACAGCCCAGATAGAGTTGGAATGCTGCCTTTCTAGAAAACCTTTTTTTGTGTGTAAAAGCTGCAGAATTCTATGTAAAGTGATACTTAGTTTAAAAAAGAAACAACAAAACAACAGCAGATAACCACATCTCCCTTCCTTCGTTGTCTTTCATTTTCTCATTGATGCAAAGTGGCAGGGACTCAGTGACCTCTATTGCAATACTGGCCAGAACAGATGATGGAGAAAGTTATGAGAAATAGAATAATTTCATGCAAATAAACTTACAAAAACTTCAGAGACAGGTTTGTTAGTTTGGTTTGGGTTTTGTTGTTTTTTTGTTTTTTTTTCCTCAGAGCACATAAAGAGAGAAAAATACTTATTCCTTGTAACTGAGAAGTGATGTCTGGCTATAACTTGAAAAGCTCTAGGGAATGCCTAATGGATTCTGGTAGGCAGGTGAGACTCAGCTCCTGAGAACTCGATAAAGCAATCCTTGAGATCCTCTCCTAAAGAGCAAGGGCAGCAGAACTGTCCAGGAGGAAAGAACAAAATAATAAAAACCATTAGTTTTGAGCACAGATGGAAGCTAAAATGCACTCAGGAGGCAAGGGGACCAAGAAGACATCCATCACTCCAGCACATGCTATAGAAATGATATGAAGGACAAAAATAAAAGTGTTCAGCCATGGGCAAAGTTCTGTGCTGTGGGAAACAGAATCACTTTCTATCATAGTGCCAGTGGCAAGTGCTAGGAAGGTTGGAGCATTAATATGTCAAATGATTGAAGACATGAAGTTCTCCTATGAAGAGAAAGATTCATATAGGGTGACTTGGGGAGATCCTAGGCAAATGCATGTAAAGTGCACGTCCATGGCAATGAAAGCTTCCAGCTGTTTTCCTTTCAGCTGTTCCTATTAAGAAAACACTCACATCAAGCCAGGTCTAGCTGGATTACAGAATTCTAGCTACAAAATACTGCTTATCAGCAGCAGAGATTTAATAGGAAACCATGACCAAGTTTTGAAGAAATATAATAACAACTTTCTGAAGCTACTGAACAAATAAGTAGTTAATGAAAAACTTACTAAATCGGTGCATTATTATTTAGAGGGGACACAACAGAAGACACAAGAGTTAGGGTTTTTTCACAATGTCAAAGCAAGAATTAATTATATTTTTAAAGCATATTATAGCTGTTTATTTTCCATGTCTGTGTAAAAACTAGACAAAATATCTGTGAGGGTCGGAAAGAAAATTAATAAAGGCTATCTTGCTGTTCAGTAGGGACCATTGAGCAATGAAACTCACATTGGCTACCTCCACATGTTCAGATATTGCAGAAATAAAATCTCAATTGTGTGAGCTGCTGTCTCTTTGTAGACTCACCCAAAACCCAACTGAAACACTGGGCAGCTTTAGGGTTTTGGGTGAGTTGTTGGAGGTGCCCTGACATGGATTTTGTTTCCTGTGGTGACTTCATCATGTGAAACCAAGACCATGGGTACTAAATACCTGGGTTGTCTTCTGCAGTGCACCACAGGATATGCCCAAAGGCTTATCCTTTGTCTTATCCTAAGACAAAGGATAAGCCAATCTCTTCTGCAGTGCACCACAGGATATGCCCATTGCCCAGATTTATTTCTTTAATTCTAATTCATTTACCCTAAGACAAAGGATAAGCCAATCTTATCAAGCCCTGAGAATAATCTAGTGCCTAACTTTGCTTTCCCTTTTTCTGCAGTCAGGGATTGATGTGTACCTACTGCTGCTTCTTCAAGAACTCAGTTTGTGATGTGCACGTTCACATCTGCTTTCTGTATGTGCTGACAGAACTCAGGTGTGTGAATGAATATTTGAGCAATATTGCTCATTACATGTGTTCCCCAGATCTTGTTTGGCTACTAACATCTGCAGAGACCAGCACTTTCTGAAAAGCAGTGTATAATTTCAATAGTGCAATAATTTCAATACTGCAGCAACTTATTTCTAAGAGTGTATCACCTGTATGATTATTTGCCTCTAACTTCTAATTAAATAATGTGGGCAGAGGAGGAAATAGAATTGTAGGTTTCTGGTGATTGCAGACATTGTACATAAAGGGAAGATAAGTATTAAGAATTCTACTCAAATCACAAGGCATTACATTTCCCTATTAAAAATTGGGGTTTTTATTAATATGACCTGCTTTTTCAATGCAAATCTAATTCTTTTAATCATCTGTTGCCCTTATAAATGAAATCAAATAACTCTTTACTTTTTTTACACTCTTACAAAGATATTTGTGCAGCTAAAACTAAGGCAGAAGAAAAGTCTTAACATTTCAGTTTTCAGTGTTTCAAATTAAAATTTAAGGACTTATTTCTGTTGATACATTCTGCTAGCACTTCTCTTTCCAATGCACTTTTTTTCTATTTATATAAATTCCTTTCCATCTAAGAGAAAAGAAAATGGGAGAAAAAATATTCCCATGACTTTCTGAAATTTTGTAGCAAGACATTGGAAGACCAGATGCTATAGTCTTATAAATTCAAAAGGCATTATATACAGCCAGCTGTACCAAATAAACTCAGGTTTTTATACCACATTGTGGTGTTCTGTGAATCTCTATTGTTTTCAACATCTGCTTGGACCTGTCCATGCTTCCTGTCTATTAATTATAATTAATCATATACTACAATGTATCTTTATGTTTGAAGTTTGATCCAATAAGAAAGCTATTCAGTATACTGACTGTTTGCTATAGATAAAATTGTGTTTTCTTATGATTTTGCTACTTAATGGAAATTCCTTTATTTTCCTGTGTATTTCCTACTTTGGAAAAACCTTTAATTATAGGTTAACTGATTTAAAAAACATTGTGGAGAAGAAGCTCCATATAAATATACTTTTTTCCCCCAGTTCCAGATGATTATTTGCTTCCATGTGAAAATGCTATACTGTGTGATTCTTTGATGTTTGGCCTTTCTTATCAGCAGTTGAGATTCTTCTACCCTACTATTCTAATATTTATCAGAAGTTACTAACCCTCCTCCAGGCGCATCATTTAAGGAGGATTTTAATAAGGCCTTTGCATTGTCTCCAAAACCAGTTGTAACTTTCTCTGTCCTAAGGTGACACAATAAATTAGCTGTAGAAAACTTGAAATTTAGATCTCAGTATTCCAGGTGAGTTTGCATTTTCCTGTGTGGATCCTGCGTAGCCTCTTATTCCAAATTAGAAAATCCAAGGATAAATCAAAACCACGAACCCCAAACAGAGCAAAGGCAGAGTGGCATGTTCCTAAGACACTGGAAATGCCACAAACCTTATGGAAAACCCCAAAAGGATGCTCAGATCTATCCAGGCAGGGTTTCTTTCCTTTCCAGGCAGGGTGGGTTTTCATGGCGTTTTGGGGGGACTGGTGGCACCTGAGAATATCCTGCATCCAGATCTGCTCAGCCACCACCAAGGAGAGACTCAGAGCAGGTCTAGAGAGGGCTGCAGATATTTGTAGGCAGGCAGGGAGTTTTCTTGTGGGACTGGGCAAACTGAATTTGGTTTGTTGAACCGGACAAACCAGGGACTGAGGAGAGACACAGAGCCAGCATTGTGGATGTGGGGCCGGGAGCTCCCATAAACTGACCAGGAATAAATTTAGGCTGGAAATACAAGAGGTTTGTCACATGACACGGAGCAGCTCTTTCCTTGGACTGTGACCCCTCAGTTTTCTTTGGGCAAAGTTATCCCTGATAGGGCTGGGGGGTTTATTGGTCCTTGGGGGCTGGCCCTGCAGTTGCTGGTTTTCCTGTCTCCCTGCAGTTCAGCAAGAGGACATGTTCCCCAAGACTGGAGCTTTATCAGAGGCAGGCTGGTCATTTAAATACTTTCCTCTCTGAGGGTTTGCTATCCTATTTCTCTGAAAGCCAACTAAGGTAGTAGGGAATAATTTTTCCCCTATATTTGGCTACAGCCAGTGTATAAATAGTGGATGAAAGGTGGTATGTGGCAAGAAGTAATTTTTAAGAATTGAATGTGCATAAAGTGTGTAGGTTTTTCCATCCTTCATTCACTTCATTAAATGCAAAGCAAGCAAAGTTTTAAAATAACTTTAATAAGTGTTTAATAGTTCCTAACACATCTGAATGGAAATCACTGTATTATCTTTTCCGTGTAGGAGATGATATTAGGCAGTGATTTAAAACTTAGTATTTACATGGCAGGTATAATTCTGCAAATATTCAAACTTTTAAAATTCAGACACCTTTGGAGTGTGGGGTTCCAAGTGCCTGATTTTTCAAATATACTTTTTTTGTTTTGTAAAGGTTTTCAGTCCACTTTGAAACATATATGCATTAAGCTTAAAGGCAAAAGGAAGCAATGAGGGGTAAATTACTAGTGGCTGAAATAAAACAGTGTTTCAGGATCAAAGTGTGGGCCAGCATTAACACAAGCCTTTCTAAATTTTTGAATGTTTTCAATTCTGCAGCTAAAATTGATGCCAGAAGAGTCAGATTATATTTATTTAATTTGCTTCTTTTTATCATCACAAATATACTGAAATACACAGCACATAACACACTGTGCTTGTGTTTCCTTGGGATGTCTGCAGTGTTATTTCCAGTGCAAACATGCAAGTCTGAGTAAAACTTTGTCTTCAAAAGTATGAACTTGAATATACCTGGATACCATGAGAAATTTAAAACAGATTATATTAAACTGTCCAATATGGTGTCACTGATTAATAATGATTGATTCTGTAATAACCATGCAAATGTAAACTATTCATTTATTCCAAATACTTATAAATTGGGAGAATGATATCTCATATAATCTGGTGTTAGTCTATTCACTGCATCATAAAAATTAATTTCCCTAATTAATGACATAAGTTCTTTTATACATGTATAATTCATATTAATTGATAGGTCTGCCTAAAAAGAGTACCTTTTGGAAGAAAAATGATCCTATTAGTACAAGTTTAATCCAAATCAGGGCTGACAAAGCATGGTGCTTTCAAGGCTTATCTCTAGCTTTGTTAATTGTCATAAGCATTCTAAATTGATTATTCTTACATTAACATGGGACATTTCATTCATCAATGCTTTGCTGTACAGAAAATTTGTCTAATGGATTTGGGTAGCAGTACTAAATAAGTGCGTTGTTCCATTTTTCCACTGTAGCTACAGGGGTATTCAAAGCATATTAATTCAGTAATACTGAAAAAATTAACTGCTAAAATATATAGAAATATCATACAAAATTAGATTTCTGACACTGAATAATTTTTGTGATATTTCAATAGTAAATGAGTGTGCACACTAGCACTTTTATTGCTTTTGTATTTCATGGATGCCTTGATAAACAGGCAATGTTAATATTTCTTATGAGTGATGTTGCTTCACCTTCCAGGGCCACAGGGGCACAAAGTGTAGGATAAATTAGTTAAACATGCATTTTAAGGAGCTGCTTGGAGGAACAAAACTTATAATATAGTCAGGATTTATAACGTACAACCTTATAGTTAGCACTTTAATAATTTATTTGCAGATGATCAAATTTACTATTGGTCAATGAAGGAGTTGAGATACAGACTGAAATTTCAGTGAAACAAATGAATTTTAGTGTTTGTTGCTCTCTCTCTGCCTGTTAAGCTGCAGTTCTGATTTTTTATGAATATATTCATAGACACAGAAAATGCAACCTTTACAAATTCATCTGGTTTCTGCTCAGAATGGGAAGGATTGACTTTCAAAACCTCCATTCCTTTTATAAGTATTGGCTCTGCTGGCGGAATGTACTTTATGTGCACTTTTTATGGCACTCTCGTTTCTTTTCCCCATTCACCTGATCTTTGTTTGTCTTGCACTTTCTAGCATTCTGTTAATCACTGGAAGCCACTGTGGAATCAGATCTGTGGCAGTGCCAAGAATTTCAGGAAGCTTTTTATAGTAGTTTGCAATTGAAGGCATGCATCATAAAATGAACGAGGAGGAAGGGAAGATGCTGTCCAATAGAAGTTCAAGGCTTGTTTTCTCCAACTCTAATCAGGGGATATTTTCCCCCTTGTTGAGCCTATAGTTGAACAGCAATCCATAAAATGAGGCCATGCTTGACCCCCATTGCTTCTGCCATAGTTTAAAAGGATCCATGAAGTAAAGAAAAATGCTTTTCTCAGTTTATATTCCTCTCAGTAATGGTTCAGGGGGAGCAGATGAACAATTCAGTTTAGCCTTGGAGTTTTGAGGTTCATTCAGCGTTTGTATGGGACTTTGGATTCTCAGTACCAAAGCTGTTTCCATGTCTGTGCTGCTTTACCTTGGCTTTCTAGTTCCACAGGGCAGGTTGAAGATGTTTTTTGGGTTTTTTTGGGGGTTTTTTTTGTTGTTTTTTTTTTGGTTTTTTTTTGTTTTTTCTTATTTCAAATACATAAAAAAAGAGATCTGATATTTTGATCTTTTTGTTGTGTAGTCAGATTTTCCTTCAGTCAGTGAGAGCTACAGATAAAAAAAATGCAGCTGAACAGCTGGCTAGGTTTCTTTCTTTTCTTCAAGCACAGAACTTAGATAAAAGTGAACAGTGATGGTTTGAATTTTGTCCTTTGGGAAAGGATTCTACTCTTACTGATTAATTTTATTCAGGAAGTGCTCTGTTACTCTGTAATAAAACCCTGGGAGTTATATTGTAATTGTACAGCACAGGGCGTTCAGTTTGCATCAGGCTAGGAATTAACATAACCTTAAGCCTGTGTTACTTGCATTTAAACACAGACACTTGGTTTTATGCAGAAGCACAATGGAAAGGACCACCCTTTTGCTAGGCTTTTCTCTAAGTCTGACTCAGTGCAGAAATAAATAGTACAACTTCAGTTTCATTTGAAATATGTATCCTGGCACTGTAAATTTGATTCCTGTATAAAAATGCACTTAGAATCCATAAAAAAACCTCTATGTACTTCTCCTTCCTGAATGCCATCATTTATAAGTATTCTGTCTTCATTTATCACCTTTGGCTTAGATCCAGTCCTGATTTCTAAATTATATATCCTAATAACTGAAGCTAGGATGGATTGCACCTTCAAGTTTATATCCATTCCTGTGGTCTAAAAAAAAAAATCCCTTTGTTCCAATCACGACTGGTTTTTCACATCCATTTTTAATCCATATGCCAAGCATTCTCCATAGAGTTCAAATTTCAGTGAAAAAGGAACACTTCCGAAAGTTGTTCAGTTTGGTTTACAGTAGACAATGTTTGGGAAAGACAGAGATATTCCATATCCCAAAACTAAAATATACCAGATGTGCAGCTTTATTCTGGTTAAAAGCAGATCAGAAAAAAACATATATAATATTCTTTGTTTCCTAAAAGTAATTTAATATTGCTTTCAACAGAGAATATGATACTCTGATTTTATATAGTAAAAATGAGAAAAGTATCTATGATAAAGAAGGAAATGAAAACAAATTACCTGTGCTTAAAATCCAATAAAACTCAACAAATACCCTCATGTCTGATATTAGTTGAATACATACTTCCAAGTCATATAGGAATTAATTATTATTCAAGTAGTGTCATTTACCAGTGCCTGCATTTAACAGATTGCTCAGGTTGGCGTGAGAGTCTGGTAATTTTTATTATTTCAAAATGAATGGAACTAACAGGTTTTTACTGGTCATTCAAGGAAGTATTATTGGGTTCCAGTATGCCTCTCATGTGCTCTGAATTGAAGGATAAAAAGCAAGGGGGTAGTTTTTCTCATTAAAACACAACAGTGAAACAAGATACTCTTGTCTTCTTCCTTTACACCACAAGAAGCAGAACACAATATTTCCTCCAAATGCTTTTGTTTGTTAGGGGTTTCCTGTAAGTTTGATTGTTTTAAGAGACAGGAGAAAGGAGGAGGAGTTGAACTTGTTGGAAGATGTTTAATCATCTCATAGTTGTTATCTTGGAAGCGTCTGTAAGTCATGTTTTCCCAGGCTGATGAGAAGAGTCTTTTAAGATTCACTCACCTTCAGATGTTAGACATCACGGTAATGATTGAAATGTGGGACCCTCACAAGCTTAAAATACAAAATCTGCTAAATTGCTTTTCCTTGTGCATCTCTTCTTTCTGCAGTGAGTTCAGGCTGAGTTATCCTCTATGTTCTGCAATCTTGATGTCTTTCACACAAAACACGTGTTTAAGCCTATATATTGCTATCCTTAGGTTTCCAGTTGTGACTAGGATTTTGGAAGCTATTAGGTTTTGAATGTTTGGAGTTGGAGATCAGGGTCAGCTGGATGCAAGTTTAAAAGCTCAGCCATGAAATTCACATGCTGTTACAAATTCTGACTGCAGTATTTAGAGATGTTCATATTTGGTGTTTTATTTTAGTCTTTTATTTGGTTATAATACAATAACAGAAACAAATAAGATTAAGGAACCAAAACAATTCAGCTGAATTTGCCCAAGTTTGGCTGCCTGTTGAATAAAAACTAAAAACCCATCCCACAAGGTTTGTGGTCCTGGTGAGTGTCTATGACAAAACCAATTCATTTACTACAGAAAAATGTCAATTCTGTATGACATCTGTTTGGCAATATGTGCTAAATCCACACAAAGTTCTCTTCCATAAGCAGCTTCAGAAGTACTATTTGCAGGAGCATAATTAATATTGACCAAATGAAAAATCAAATAGGCATGTACTTTCCAGAAATATATGGGCCTGGTGGATTTCTAGTTTTATCAACCAAAAGGGTGGTTTGAAAATCCAACTATGGCACTAGAAGGATGTCACTTTCCTATAATTATCTAAAGGTAAAGGAGGTAATGAGGAGAGGAATCGTGACAGAAAATCTTGTGTGTAGAGAAGAAAACACCAGTGAGTTCTGTTCTATGTTCATAAAGCCTTTGTCTCCAATTGCTCATTTTAACTGTAATGAAGAGGGAGAAAGCAATAGGAATAGTTCATATCCTGATTTCTGCTCTCTAAAAGTTAATCCTGAAAGAGAAATCTCAGAAGATGTTTGCATCACTCATGACTCAGAATATCTGTACTTGTTCCAGCAGTGCAGCTCTCTGTGATGCTTTGGTCCAATTACACTTGGCTTGGACTCCTGCTGAGGGAGTTTTCCATGTAAGGCCCAGCATCTGCCTTACTCTGGCTTTTTGTTTAGGCTACATTCTTCTGCAAAATCTGTCATCTTCAGGCTGGCAGGAGGGAAGTGCCTGAGCAGCCTCATACAGAGGATATCCCTCCACAACCACATGGTAGCTCTCAGGTTGGGCTCTCTGGACTGAAATACTGACATTTCAGAAGTCAAGCAGTGATTTCAGTGCAAAATCACTAATAGATTGTATAACTGAATTATGTTAAATGGGAGGTGTTCCACTAACCTTTCAAGTTCCAGCCAGGTTACTGTTGATGAGTTTCTCAGGACCAGAAGTTTGGGAATTCTGGAGAACAGTTTCATGGGGATTTTCTTAGTGTTTTTTCTTGTCATGCCATTTCACTCCAACTCTAATTTTGAGCTATCAGAACATGATGAAAACTGCTTGTCAGAAACATAGCATGACTTGGAAGAGATGCAGCAGTTCTTGTCTACATCAGGTTACTTCTTTAGAATATGACATGCCAATTGCAGTGTGCTGTGTCACAAATTACTGATGCTGTGTCTCACTGTAAAGGAACTATTATGAGATGCTGCTGTAGATAAAAGGCATTACATGAGCAAATGTTTATGGTCATCCAGAAGGAGATAAATGATTTGTGTTATCCTAGGGACAATCATATTTTCCCTGTCCCAGCCCTAAATGAAATACCAACTTCTAATATGTTGATGAAAGCTTGTCTTTCCCATGTTTCTGCTCCTCCCCCATTCCTTTGTAAAGCAATTTCAAAGTAAACAATGGCCTACCACCGAATAAGAGTTTACTAGGAATAAAAATTGAATTTGGTCTGCCTGTTGACAAGCTGATTGATTTGTGAGCTCTTATGACTGAATCCTCTCCTAAATGTGCTCTCATTTATCATGTGTAAGATTGTTTCAGAATCAATACCAGCTTAACACAGAAGCATTTCTGCCATGGACATTTTGAAAACAACTTGCCTTCTCAATACTGCTGCTAATTTTTTCAGGCAGAATTATTGGAAGAGTTTAATTGCACTTTGCAAGTTAGCACATGCTTGTACTAGGTTCTGCTTTGAAACGATGATTTTCAAAGTAACTTCTATATATCATCTTTTTAAGAGAACAAAAATAGATTAAAATTGGATTTTCCTTCCTCTTCTAATGGGGAAATCAGATCGAACTTTCTCTAGTTGTTAAATGTGCCCTTTGAAAACCCATTTTCCAAAAATTGGATTTCTTAAATTAGCTTTTTAACATAATTATTAGCATTCTATTGGAATAAGTACCAGAAAGCAGTCTGGGAGTAAACCTGCTTGGGTGTATGCTCTGCTTCTTCCCCAGCGATGCCAAGGGTTTAAAGTTACTTTTCTCAATTGAACACCCATAAATTCAATTTTAAATGATAGAGAAAGTTCTTAAAGTCAAATATAGTACAAGGAATGGAGAAAGGGAGAAACATGATAAAAGGTTCAGGGTTCTTCAAGCAGTTCCAGAGTTGTCTCAGCTCTGGTGTGCAGAGCTGGATCGGGGCAGAGCGGGGCTCCCAGGACAGGCTGTGCCCGCAGCCCTGCAGGCTCAGAGGCAGGAGCAGAGGCAGGAGGGCAGGACAGACGCGCTGGGCGCCTCCTGCCAGCCGGGAGGGGAGGCTGCGTAAAGGAATGCTCGGTGTCAAGTGTCCTCCACCTGCCTTTTGCACTGTGTGTGGCTTTTCCATGTGTTTTTACCCTTTCAAGCTGCACCTGTATAACAAACCACCAGGCTGTGGAAGAACCAGTTTAAGAAAGAATTAAGAGGTTGTTCCACATTCTGATTTAACTCTGAAGGAGGAATTTCTCCAGAATCCACTTGAATGTGGTGTTCTGCAGGGCTTTACCTGCAGACACTGCCAGGTGCTCCCAGGCTGTCCCAGTCCCCAGGTGCTGGTGCCAGTGTTGGGGCTGCTTGGGGTGAGTCAGAGCCTGCAGGCACTGCACTGTGGAGGGATCCAGGAGACACCCATGCTGTCACTGGGAGCACTGGATGCAGTTTTGCAGAGGGTCTCCTGAGTCCTCCAACCTACATGAATTTTACAGGTTCCCACATCATACAAACATTGTCATAGGTGGATCACACTCAAAGATACTTCATTTGAACAAAAGACCTGAGTTTCACAAGATAAAAACATCCTGATCAAAATTAACTTCTTTGCAACTGTAGCTTGATTCTATGTAAAACCACATATTTATCTATTATTCTACCAATTTAGCTATCTTTATGCTTCATTATATTGTATTTAATATACAATCATTGTTTATAATTAGGTATATTTAAATGTAATTTATTTCCCCAATGAGAAAAGGAAAATTGTCTTTTAATTTTTCAGAAACTGGCTTAGCCTCTCTTCAAAACAATTGATTATTCATACACTTTACATGTTACAATAATTACAGTCTGAAAATATTTCTCTACACTGCTTTGCTGCCTGCTAGCATGTTATCTTGCTCATACAGAAAGTAAAACAGAAATTTATTTTGAGTTATGTGATTGCTCAAAAAAGATTTCAGGTTTTACCTTGATTTTTAGATTTCTTCTGAGGTGTAATGAAACATTCAATTGTGACTGCCTTAAGTGTATGCTCTGTCTCCATTTACATCAAAAGCAATTTTTCTGTAAACTTAGAGCAAGACACTCTCATATGACTGATTTAATTTTTTTCATAGATACAAATTAAGTTTATGGTATAAATTCAGCATTCTGATGTAAAATAAAAACCTAAACTAGTTGAAGTACTAAAACATTGGAACATATTTGCAGGTGTTTAATACTAGACAAAAAATAACAAGTGGAAGCAAAACACAAAAGAAAGGTAAAGAACAAAAGATATAAGCATTTAAATTATTATTACTGTACTGTGCATTATCAATTTGAATTAGATCTGGAGTTCAGCTGTGTAAAAACTAAATGTGTTGTAGAGCCAAAGCATAAAATTTTTTAACTTCCCACTTTATGCTAAATATGTTCATGATCACCTATTCTTCTCAAAAGGAATGAGTAGTATTTTTTATGAAATATTTGTGAGAACCATAAAGTGCTATTAGGGCTTACCTCAGAGTGGGAGATGATGATAATGTATACATGCAGACAGATAAATGATTCAATTCTTACTTACAAGAACAGCTGACAGTGATTGCTTATGCTCATTTCCTTTATGCACACTATGTAGACCAGGAAACTCCAGGTTTCATGGCCTTTCATGTTCTCCAGACTAAATCAGTCACTCACATAATAATTATTAATTATTTCCCGTTGACAGATTGTTGTACTGGTTTATGACAGTTGAAAACCATACAAAAAGAAAAAAAATGCAGTAACTGATAAAATACATTACAGCAGCAGTGATAGCATAAATAATTATCAGTTGTTTGTAAACAACTAGCCAGATAAATTGAGATATTTGTTCTTGAGGCTCAGCTCACTGCACTCCAAAGATTCAGCTGTGTAGATTATGAAGCTGAAGGTACAAAACAAAGGTTTTGGTTCATATTACAGTGGATTTATCCAGGTCATATTTGGGTCTCTACCCTGTATATTAAGAACATATGTGGTTAAACTTTTATTATGCAAGATATACACCAGTTGGTTGTGAATTTCTTGTATTGTGCTGACTCCAATGTTTAATTTCAACTTCAGCCCTCTCAGAGCTGTGGTGTTTGGAATATTTCTGATTTTAATCTGAGCTCTTTATCCTGCTGTGCCTTCAAAATGGACTCCTAATCACCTAGCTGAGTTGAACTTTTCATCTGGGGAAGGCTGCGAGGTATCCTAGCCAAAGATCAAATGCTCTCAACTGCTGTGCAATGTGGAAGTGAGCCAAAGTGATCACCAAACACATTGCAAAGCAGGAAGGGAAGCTGTGATGTTCTTCATCCTTTTTGTCTATTTGGAAGCTCCTCTGTAGGAGCTGAGTTGGGGATATCTGCTGGAAGACACAGCCTGTGTGAGCAAGCCATGGTGCAGGGACAGGGCTCTGCAGAGCCAGCACAGGAGAGGGAACTGACCCTGCCAGCTTGGCTGTCTCAGACTCTGCCCACCCTGGACAGGTTCTGCCCCTGCACTGCATTGTCTTCCAGCAGGGCTGAGAGGTGGAGGAGAGGGACAATGACAGTATTTGGTCACTGCTTTAGAGCTGAGAAGATTGGCTGCTGCACTCAATTCCTTACCTGGTGGGCTGGAAGGGTACTTGCTTGGAGGATCTGTTCACACCACTGGATGATGTGGGAAGAGCTGGAAATGAAAGAAAATATAATCTTGTTCTTGGTTTAATAAGGCTCATTTCTATTCCTCTTCTTTTATGAACTCTTTTAAAACACAGTGTCATTTTTCATGGGTCCTGTGCCAAAACAGGAGTGCTGAGCTCTTGTGATATCCATGTAGTAACACTTGGAAGCAGAGTGCTCTGTTCCACACCGAAAAGTAACTTTCTGTTTCTGAGAGGTTCAGCTATCAGCTACAAGCCACTGATGCTTTTCTGCTTAAGAAGGGTCTTAAAATAATAGAAATGCATTGTGCTGTGACTCACATGGACATTGAGTTTCAGTATTCAGAATTATTTTTCAGTGAAAGGTTGCTACACAAAATATTTCTTTTAAAAAATCACTATAATATGTCACTATAATCAGGAAGTTTATTCATTTATAAACATATCTTATCTTTAGCATCTCAGTTATATGAAACTGAGTTATTGTTTGTATTATGCAGATGACTCATTTCCCTTTCAAGGATGTGCAAATCATATGTCATATACAGTATCTGACCTTTCTTCTTTCAGTGTCTACAGGCCACCATTTGATTATTCAAAGCAATGCTTACAGTAATGATAACAATGTTAAGAAAAACAGTGCAGGAAAAGAAAAGTCCCTTAAGGATGGCTGATATTAAATGCATGCATTATTAAAATATTAGAGCAAAAGCAATACTGAGAAAAGTTTAAAATAATAGTAGTAGGAACTACTTGGAAATGAGGAACAGCATGGGAAAAAGCAGTGTGAAGCAAAATGTCTAAGGAATCTGACTTTTTTCCAGATGAATTTCAAAACATGAAAGGACTGCCTTTGTGAAAATGTAGATTCAGATGGGGAGGCTGTAGCCAAGACTCAGCCTCTACTCCTGCAGTGTAAATCTGCCCTGGTTTCAGATTGCAAATCTGACGATGTCCCTTCGTGATTTCCCCTCTTGAGCAGGCTTCCAGAGCTCTGACTGCTTCATGTCAGGGCTTATCTCTGGGAACACTTTGAAGGGCTTGGGTAAAGGATACCCTGGCAGTTAGCTGAGTTTGCCTTTTCCAAGGCTTCTCTAACCACAGTCCTTTGCAATGTCATGATACTACCACTCTTACTACCATGATACTACCACTGCTCCAAAAGTAACACATCAGCTTTTTGGGTGTCAAGTGTTGACAAAGCAAAGGTCTTGAACAGGGAACCACAAAATCACTTTTCTCTTAGATTTGGTAAGGGGTGTCTGTGACAGCCCAACAGCAGAATATTCCAGTTGTGCACCCATGGGGCTGCAACTGGAGTGCTGCTGAGGTTGGCACCGGGGGCCAGAAGTTACTGGGGCAGTGTGATGCTGAGCCAAGAGGGAAGCCAGCTGAGCCCGGGAGCTCTAGGCATGGCACAAAGTGGGCTAGGAAAGCTGGAAAGCTCATAACTGGTTCTACAAAGCATCTGCATTGCCTTCAAGGACAGCCTGGCTGTGCTGGTGCCATGGCTGTGTTTACTTGGGGTGGTTTTGGGTGAATTTGATCTGCTGGGCACAGCCTGGCCCCACAGGGAACTGCTGTGGGTGTCCAAACCCCCGTGGCACAGCTGGACACTGACAGTGACAGCGACGTGTCCTCCCTACCTGTGCTGACTGCACATTGTCCACAGCCTGCTGGGGGTCCTGCTCCTCTCTCTTGTTACGATGTTTTCCACAGGGTGGGTTTTGTTTTGTTTTTTTTTAATGCCTTTTAACTTTATTCCCATTACTATGACTCATTTGGTGGAAAATCTGCCTTCTTTTTTGTGTAAAATCTGTTTATGACATGTGTCAGGACAACATACAAACTCCTGCTGATTCCCACCTGTACTTTTAATCTTCTTGGAACTCAAATATTTTATTAGGAATGGATATTATTGCTATGATTTTGGTATCGGTGATTTCCCAATTTGCTAATCTTAGTATTAAAATTAATATTTAGGTTTTATATCCTTCAAATGGGAATAATGATGTTAGTTATCTGATGTTTATGTCTTTCAGTCACGAAAATGTTCCTATTTAGGCTGTAACAGGCCACACACATGTAATCACAATAAATAGCATCTAATATGTTTACAGTAGTGGAAGGATGAGGTTAACTTCTGTTTTCATATTGATGGACTCAGCTGGACTTGGAATACTATTGTTTACAATTAGCTACATTTTTGTTGTTGTGTTTTACCCTCAGATTAAATCTTTATTTCATCAACTAACCCTAGGGATTCCCTGTTATAATCAATGTAATAAACAGCATCAGTTGATAGCCTATAGCTGATGTTCATTTGTAATTAGGCTTGTGTTTAAAGAAGAATAATTTTCTAAATTTTTCTGCAATAATTTTTCTTTATTTATGAAAGGCAGGATTAAAAGTTGACTATGGCTTGTCTTGTCTCCACATGTCTTTAAAGCAAGGTCATTCAGCTGGGACAGCATTTTTCATTGTCTGTTTTAAGCATAATTTTGGCAGGGAAATTGCTAACAGTCAATACAGGCTGAGCACCTAAGTTCCAAGTCCTCATTCCAAAGTCTGTCAGCTCTATTGTCAGATGCTCGCTGCAGACACAGCTACCCTGTAAGAGCAGAGCATATGGCAAGTGTCAGAAACACCCTTCTAAAAGGGGAAAAAGTAGGAGCAAGATTCAATGTGCCAGGGCACAGATAACAGCCTCCAAGTCAGGTTTTACTTGATGAAAAAAAAATGGCCAGAGGCAGATATCCTGCAGGAATTAAATATAGATCTTTAACTGCTGTTCTCAGGATGCAGGTGATCCCCAAAGCTTTATGTACAGTGAGCAAAGGGACATCTAGTGAAAATTGTTCAGCAGACAAG
Organism: Geospiza fortis; assembly: GCF_000277835.1. NCBI lineage: Eukaryota > Metazoa > Chordata > Aves > Passeriformes > Thraupidae > Geospiza > Geospiza fortis. The sequence continues at coordinate 1,857,969 of NW_005054415.1, read as the reverse complement.
TTATTAGCTTAACCTGTTAAGTTTCCCTTCTTTGGCCAATTTTTGCAAATTTGTAAATGCCTGCCTATGCAGCATTAATGTAAATCTGATGAGGTGATCTGTACAGTTCCAATCCTTGATGAAAGTAATCTTGTAATAAGTTTTAATCTCTAAAGCAAGATATAAAGAAAACCGCTTCAGAAAATAAATTGAAATAATCTCTATAAAGTGTGTTCTTGGTTAGTCAAGAGGATCAGCAAGTTCAAAGTGGTCCCAAGCTTTGGGTGTGTTTGGTACATATTGTCAGATTAAGCATATTTTTGATAAAACAGAATGTGCCATATCTGTGTGCATCTTAGATTAGAACATTGGTATTTAGGAAGAGAATAAAAGGAGAAAGGAGCTGACAATAAAGCTGATGGATTATTTAGGTATGGGTGGCTTAAACCTTTTATCTGTGTGAAACTCAAGACAGCCCTGAGAATTGCTCTGGTAGTGCAAGTTGTCCAGCTTGCGCTGTTAGTACAGTGCTTTATTTTGATCCAGCTTTCACCATGTAGATTTACTCCTTGGAACAAGATTAATTTCCCCTAAAACCACTGCTAATACTCTCAAACCTCCTGCTTATGTGGCTGGTTTCCTGCATTTAACTCTGGGAGGAAGTGCTGATCCACCCCTTCTGAGACTTTGGTTAGCACTCCTTGCTGCCAGCTAGTACTAGGGCTGGGCAAGCTGAGCTTAAAAAAATGAACTTCAGTTAATAAAGAGAAAAACTGTGAAGTGGAAAGATACAAGGAGAAGATTCATTAATGTGGATTTTATTGGTAGTTGCATAACCTGTAGGATGCAGAAGGATCTTCCTTGTTTGCATCGTTACTCATATGCCTTTTGTTCAAATCTAGTTTAGACAAAATGTATGTATAGATCAAAATGTATGCATAGATCAAATATAGATTAAACTGATAAAATAATTTGCAAGGTGCAAAGCTTGTACCAAAGTGTCTTACATAATAAAGCTACTGCAGAGCAAATTAGCCTGCTGCCCTGGACCCAGAGGAGGGCTGCTCCCTGAGCTGCGAATGCAGAATAAATACATTTCACTTGAGAGACCTGAGCTTTTCCTGTGAGATAGCAATTCTGTGTACTCATATGGTTCCAGAAACCATTCTATTTCTGTATGGCTGATGATTTAAAACTCATAGATCAGGATCTCCACCAATTCTTCCTAATTCTGTTTCAATCTGTGCAGATGTGTGGGAAGGCAGATTCATATATATGTGCACAAATGCACAATGCAGAGACGCAGTATTTCTGAATCCCAGCTATGCATAGAAACACCTTATTATTTCAAATTATTAGCCATTAGTTCAAATGAAAAAATATGTTATACGACTGTGGTTATGACCAGAATGTGAAACTCTTTTTTTTTGTGCTGAGTAGTTTTCTTGCTGTGGCTAGCTGTTGAGAAGTCTGAGAGGGATAGATGCTGACTTGGTGCAGCCCGTGCCTGGGAAGACACTGGAACTGCACATGTGAGTAGCTGCTCCCTGGTGTACTGAAGGGACTCACAAGCTCACCTTCAGTGACAAAATGCATTTTAATCTGGGCTTGACACTTCTGGAAACTTTTAAGTGAGAGTGAATTAACCAATTTATACCAGATATCCAGAGTAGGCCTTGGAGATCACCTAATCATGTGAGGAAATATGCCTCTCAGTTTGGGAGGTTTAAATAAAAATTCTTCAATTTGTGTTCTGGTAACTCTTTTATAGCATGAATTTTATAATAAACACAACAGCTGCAGCAAGATTGTTTTTCTTGCTGTAAGGCATAGGAGAGACTGTTTGCCAATATTCTCTATCAAAAAGGTGTCTTCACATCTTGACTTAGCCCTGAATATTTCAGCAGAATCTGTAATAACAGACTTGCATAGTATAAGATTCTATTATGCTATAATTTAAAAGACAAGAAGGAATTGGTTGTCATGGTAGGACTGTGATTTGCAAAGACTGGTTTCAAGAATGTGCTGTATGTTTTTAGGTTTATCATGACTGACATTTGCTTGACTTAGGTCAGAATCTGTGGCCCTGAAACAAACTATATTCCCTTGATGAACCTTATTAAAGGAATGTAGAAAAGTACATGATAACTATTGCACTTGATTAATTCTTTGCAAATTACATTCTTCCAGGTTTTTATTTTCATGAATGGGAAGGAAAAAGCTTTTATGGGGGAAAGA
>NW_005054415.1:1821669-1855738 GCF_000277835.1 Geospiza fortis | reverse complement strand
TGCATCTGCAATTTCCTCTTTATTTAAAGAACTATTTTGCTGTGGCATGTGGAAGTACAAGAGCACCAGCCTGTGTTTTGCACTAGGAAACTTACATGGGTGGAACATTGTTTGAAATTAAAGAAATAACAAGGGCTGGCATGATCACCAAGAGAATCTTCTGTACTTAATATGCTTTTTTTTTCCTAAACTTCTGTACTTTCAACTGTTGTATATTCAAATTAGTGTCTCCTGTCTCTATAAGGCACAATCATCTGAAACAGTGATGGTGAGCTTTTCTGCCACATAGCCAAATCCTCTGCTAGTTGGTGAGGAGACATAGCAAATACCTAGGGAAAGCCAGAATCCTGCACTGGTTTGTGCATGGCTGTTGCCAGCAGAGTCTGCTGCACCACTGAAGGACAGTTTGGGTATCAAGTCATGTCCTGAGGTGTACAGACTCACTTTTACAGATGAAAATGAGCAGCTGCATTCATATGCCACTCTCAGACTTCAAACTGCTTGGGAGTTGCATAAAGTTTAAAAGTCTAAATTCTGGTTTAGTATATGCAGAATTCCTGTGTATCCTAATCACAGAATGCTCTGAGTAAGGCAGCAAGCACCTGTGTGGGACTTAGGGGCTGGCTGGGGTTAAACCACAACAGTAACTCAGAAAAATTATTTTTATATGCCCTTAGCAGTTGAATAAGTCACTTGGGAAGATGAAATAAGGTATGAGCAGGATGTCTGGTGTTGACAAACACTCTACTCATAGGAAGAGGAGAATAAACATTGGCTTGTAGCTTTGTCTCAGACTTGCATGTCAAGCACTAATCATCATAGCCTGGTATTTTCCTAAATCAAAATGGCTTCGCAGTCATTAAAGTAATGGAAAATCTTTACAAGAACTTTCACAAAAGGATATGCTACACGTTAATCAAACTTATGGCAGCTGCTAGAAGGGATTGTCAGTTTCTTTTATGATGAAAATCCACATGGGGCCAATTCACAATGCTGGCCAAGTTACAGGTGTCACATGTATAAAACATGTCGTTGGTTTAAGATTTAATTAGGACTTTCTTCTCTGATCATAACACTTTAAAGGAAAAATACACTTAGGATTTAATTTTCTTTGAGAGTGGTTATTAATTTGATGTGATTGATGTTAAATGGGAATTAAATCATAAATGTGATTATGCTTGTGGTTGGATGTTGTCTCAGCAGATTGTTTCTGCTTGTCACTTTTGAATGACTGGTGACGTGATATGGCATGTTGATTTTTATTATTGCTTAACGATTTCACTTTATCATCATTTGTCAGGAAACTGATTTTCCTCTTAGTCCCATTAATATTAAATCTGTCATAACTAAATTAGGATAGAATTGTTATCTACTGCACCTATAAACCCTAGGCTAAATTTTACTTCCAGGAAAAAGACAGCATAATAATACAGAGGGGAAAACCAACCAACTCACAAAAATTAAAGCTGGAATGTGAATACCAACAGATGAGAGTAATTTTTTTCCCTCTGTAATTATGGTGTATATTTCTATTTACTTGGCTAAAACAGATTTCAGGGGTGCTTACACCTGAACTGGAAACTCACTTTTCAGCGACGGAGCAGGAAGGAAAAAATAGCAAGGTGAGGAATTCAAAGATAGAATAACAATGCTGTACCTTTTAAACACAGTAATTTATGAGTTGGAGAGGCAGTCACTTTGATTTTCCTGACAGGAAATAGGCTTTTTGCAAAGATGGGAGAGAATGAGACGCCATTTCTGTGGGTCCCCTACCCATTTTGGTTCAAAATGCAGATAGAGGAATTGTGGGATTTCTGTCACCTTACGGAATGGACCCAATGTCCCTAACTCATGGGCTGCCGTCTTTCATCCAGAGACTCTCAAAGACTGCTTGGTGCATTGTGCCCTTTAACAATCAGAATTGAGCTTGAAGCCTGCAGGTCAATTAGACAAATTTCTGTGGTCTCACTTCAAGCCTTACATTTGTTGCTCATTTGCACTAACCAGTGTTCTTCTCTGGTACTTATTTGATGCCCATTACTGTGATATCTGAGAACAAAGATCATTGAGAACAGATACTATTCCTACCAGAAAACCAAGTTTTTTATTGTTGCAGAAGCAGAAGAATCCTATTAATCCACAAAGCACATCAGAGTACATTGGACACAATGCAAGCCGTGTGCACTCTCTACACAAGCCCCAGCTCGCAAGCTGAGAGAGCTGTGACATATCCCTCAGCCTGAAAAATAAAAGGTGAAAGTTTTTTGGGGAGAAATTTTCAGAATTTGGGAAAAAACCCAACAATCACACAGTTATTTAAAGACAAAGTTTTGCTTTCTAGCTTAAATTTGGGTATAGAAATAAGTATAACCTTGAAAGCAGTTGGGTTTTTTTTTTTATTCATGATCCCAGCATTTGTATTAGTCTCAAACCTGGTATCTGATTTGTTAGAACTGTGTTTATTATGGACAATTCTAGAATTTAGACATCTCCCTGCTTGATTGATCCACCATCTACTTTCAATCTCAGAGCCACACTGAGCAGGATGTGCCATCAATTACAAGTGACACACAGCAGGACAGATGTTGTAGTTTTTGGGCATCCAAGAACCAGTGTACAATAGGATATCATTGAATGAAAAAGGAGTTGATTTTTGTGCTGAGAGTGCTAACAATTTTGCATGGCTTTTAAAATATGCTTTTTAGATTCAAGAAATGAGTAGAATTTAAAGTTTTCTTGCAAATTCTTCACCTTTTTTGGCAAAAAAATATCACTTAGAAGTTCCTCTTTGGTGATTATATTTAGTAACAAAAATTTAAAAGTGAGAAATTTCAGCAACAAGCAAAGAAGAAAAATACCTCAAGAACATTAATTGCCTAAATGACTGAATATGACAGATTATGCAAGAATATTTTCCACTAGAGAACCCATTTTCAAACAGTCTTTCAGTTTTATACAGTGAGTGTCTGAAATTCAGCATCAGTCACATTAGACTGCAGTTCTGTTTTGTTTAGAAGATCTGTGCCTTCAAATTTACAGAAGTAGCTTTTGCCAGCTAGTATTAACTGTATCAGAGAACCAAAGAAGGAAGGGGTTAGATTCTGCACTGTTGCTGCAGAAAACAGGAGAAAATTCAATTGAAATAAGTGGAATTACAGAGGAGAAAAACGAGTCAGAGATCAGAATCAAGACTTTATTGAAAAAGCTTATGATGTTGAATATTAAATTAATCTAATTTGCACTCTCTGATGGTGGCCATTAGTGCCTGAAGTAGAGGCAATGAAATGCTAATGTGATTAGTTAGCAACACTAAAAACAACCAGTACATTTTTCCTTTGATTGTCTGTGTGTTTAAGAATATTTCATTACTTCTGCTTCCTTTGAAATAAGGGTAAGATATAAATCATAGGTACAGATATAACTAGCGGTTGTGACGTTTTGTTACAGAGTTTAATTACATGAATCATAAAATATTGCTACAATTTTCCAAACTGTTAAACCTTAATTAATATGAACCCACAGGGACCACCTTGATGGTTCATAATACTCTGGAAACTCTCCTCCTACAGTAGTAGTTCATATGGTTGAAGATTGCTTTATAATTTACAGAGAGTGATCAATTATTAGAAATGAAGCCAGACAAATTAATTTAATATAAATGGGGTTGTATGGAGTTTGACTAATTCTTTTTAATTACCTATGTGCTATTTTTTCAATAGTCTAACAAAGGGAACCATTATTCTTCCCCATGTACAAATTCATTAATCTCATTACCGTGCAGTATTAATATAATTTTATCACACATTCCAGAAGTGCAGCACGTTGACAAACCATAATGAATCACAGCATTAGTGTACTATCACTACTTTCATTTCAGGACATGCCTTACTCATCTGCAATTTACGTTGAGACTTTGTATAAAATGAGCTGCATAAGCACGTAATTATGACATCTGCTTCTTTTCAGGTACCTCTTTGTAAATCAGTGACAAAGGAATAACAGGTTTAAATATGTGTTAACACTCTGATAGCATGTATAATTGCAATATGGCAATGTGTAATGAAGATTAAATTAGACTGCAGTGTACCTGACATATGCAAGAGCATAATTGAACTGCAATAATTATGGAATGAAAGAGACTGTAAAGTACTAATATTTCAGTTCAGCAAGGTAAAAGCAGAGTAAAGGGGAAATATTATTGAAATGGTGATGCAAACAAGTACATTGTTTTTATAAGGAGAAGCTATTTATGTTTGTAACTTTTGTCTTCAGTATACATAACATGTTCTTGGTGTTAGGTAAAGTTTTCACAGACTCTCCTGTTTTGATCCTTCTTGTATTTCAGATATTTGTGCTTTTTATCTCTACAATGCAGATAACACCCACCACATATAAGACTGCTGAAGAGAGATTTTATGAGACTGAGAAACTGAATTTCACACATCTACTGAGGTAGAAAACAGTGATTCACTGAGGCTGTGGCCTCCAGTCAGGGGGCTGAGGAAGGGTATTGTGCTTAGTCCTGTAGGAGAGACAACCTGAAACATATGGGAGATCAAACTGTAAGCCAGAGGGTATGGCAAATTATTAACTGCATTTTAACTGAAGTCATTATCACAGAACTGCTAAAATATTTATTTCAGATGTGTATCATGCTATACTTTAACTTCAAATCACTTGTGGAGGACAATTAATTCTAAAGGTTAGTAACAGAATATTAGAATTTGTGTTAAATGCTCTTATTTGAACAAAATTATGCAATATGAGTGAATGTGACTCTGGTGATGTCTGCAGTGTTTTATCACATTTACATTATAATCTAAGTTATACTATTATAATTTCAGAAAAAATGTATTTGCTATATGAACAGAAGAGACATTCATATATATAATAACATGATATTATACTAATGAATTCATTGTTATATTAAATAATTTTCATTGTCCAAATGATTGGTTGCCTCTCATAAAATATAAAATATTATTCATGCATATGACAGCACTTAATAATATTTTAAATAGGACCTGTGGTCCTTTTGTCATATATTTGTGTACATTTGTGCACATACACTGTTCATACATGAGACTGCACTGCATTTCTTCTAAGAAATTACGTGTCTGGGAATTCTGTAGCTTCTCAGGCTTTCTCCTGAGAGCATCTTTTTGAACTTCCTTCTGAAATCAGCTTTTCTCTTGTTGTGACAAAGTTGGAAAACCACAGTTCCTCCACGTATTTCACAGAGATATGTTAAAAATAAATTTCAAGCTGCATAAAAGCATTCCTAGCAAAACCATCAGAACCCGAGCAGCAAATAAAACAACGTGTGACCTTCCCAAAGAACCTGGTGCCTTTTTTCAGCTCACGTTAGAGCTGTCTCTGTCAGAACTCTGTGGCTCTCATTCTGCAGCTGGCTGAAGGAGTTCCCCTGGGACACCCCACGAAGGCAGCTCAGCAGCAGGGCAGGTTTCAGCTGAGAGCAGAGCTGGCTTTGCTGGGAATTCCTCACACAGGAATCTCACTGAGCTCCCTGCGGCCAACAGCCACAGAGCCTCGTTTGGTTTGGACTGGGCCCTAGGAAAGCACACAGGCACATATTTTCAGAAATTTCTCTTCTCAAGTCTTTCTAGTTTTTTCCTAGTAGCTACACGTGCATGCTCATATCCACGCATGCACCCATCCTTCACTAATTAGCTAAGACAACTTAAGCACTTTTATCAACTTGATTTTGAGTAGCCAGACATGCAGAGAAAGGTAAATAATATTTTAGTCTTGAGGATGAAATTGCAGAAGGTAGTAGCTCTTTCTGTAGTGCTATTACTCACATTTGCAAATTTTCATATCTCCTATCATGTTGGCTCACTATTAATTGTTATCGTGGGTTATAACTAGCAAACCTTTCTTATGATGATGAATAAAAGCCTTAATAGAAGTATATGAAATTAGACCAGAAAACTTAAAACTGAATTTAAGGGAATAGTGCATTTTTTTTCTGGTGGTCTTAGTCAAGAAACAGAAATATTTAGATCTTAAATACCATTATTTTAACAGATAAGCTAGTTTAGGATTAGAGAAGTTATTACTAAATTAGGACTTTTTATAGTTTAAAGCAGGATTTAAACAACACTTTAAGTGTTTTACCAGTATTCATTAAAACTGGTAAAAAGAATAATATCAAGGAGAATGGATTTTACTTGTTATAATAATACGTATAACTCCTGGGAAACAGAAATTTCAAAGATTTTTTTTTGGTTGTAAATTTTCAATGTAAACAAAGCACACCAGAAATTTTATAAAGGTAATTTTATATCAATATAAGTATAAGGTTTGTTTGAATTAAATAGTCATAATGAGGAAAATAAGAGCTGTAACTTGTGCTGAATTTTGGACAGTAGGCTAGACAATGCCATAATATTTTTATGATATGCTGGAATAAATAAGGAAAAAAACAACCCTAAGCAATTGTCTACAATTTTTTATGAATTACAATTTCAAAAATTTTCCAAATTAGATTGAAAAAAGTGCCTGTTTACTGTTTATACACAAAATCTATTTAGTCATCAAATTTACAGGAATGACAATTAAACCTCCAAACAGTTCTACTATCTAAAAATTATTAACCTATAGAAATATTTTAGTTATGCAATGTTAATGCCACCCGAATATTGGAAATTAATAACAGTATTTGCTTTTAAAGTGAATTAACATTGAATAAATTTAAGGTTACTTTGTTGAGACTAAAGGTATTTTTTCTCTATGTAAATGCAAGCTTTTTCTCCATGGTACACTTGCTAGTGCATTACTTCATTTTGATGCAAAATTTGCTGAATACATGATTTCTTTTCTTCAACCAGTTTAAGGCATCTTATTTCAGGAGGCTTTCCTGATATTTAACCTACATTTTTCCTTTTTTTACATTAATCTTCTAACTCCTAGTTATATTCCATGAACGTCATTAGGTAATTCTTTTGTCTTATTTGTGTGTTTATATCTTGAAATATTTATAGACTGCTACCATGCCTCCTATCCCCTACCTAGTCATTCTTTGGCCAGTCTGTTACCTCTTTTAAATCTTTCCTCATAAATCTCTTTCCCGCCAAGTCGCTTTTCACTATTTAAAAATTATTCGGGTTTTTCGTTTGTTTGTTTGGTTTTCATTTTGTTTTGGGATTTTTGGGGGGGGGGTTGGGGTTTTTTTGTTGTTTAGTTTGGTTGGGGTTTTTTTGTATTTATGTACTTCTCTTTACAAACTGATGTCAAATATCTTATTAAAAAACAGGTTTAAGAATCTTTGTTATCACTTCTTAGGTTTCTCTCTTCAAGCTGGATACATATTTATTTGCCTTGGATATATGAGCAAATGAGCACCAAACACACACACACTCCATTGTGTGTCCATCTCCGTTGTCTAACAGGTTAAAATTCTCTCTCTTTTCCCTCACATTTGCTAATGGGCACAGACCTAAGTTCTAGGGCCATCAGAAAGACATTGATGTTACTCCTACCCAGGATGTCCTTCCTCTTTTCTGGTAGCACATGGGTTGATTTATGATTGAATGTTTAGGGTTTTCAGTTCATGGTCCTGCCCTCCTCCTATCCCTACATGTTTGCTGCCCTAAAGACAGTAATATGGTTTGGGAAGCTGAGACAGAAAAAAAAATTGTTGCTTTTTTTTTTTTTTTAATATGGTTGTATTTTATCCATTTCAGTTGCTGTGCAGCCCCAGGAATATGAGTGCTGGTGTAAGAAAGAGGGAGAAGAAGCTTGGCCAAGGCAGGGGCAAGGTAGACCTGTAACATCTCTGATTAAATTGGTCTGAAACAGTAACAGTGACTGGTAATGTCAGATATGCACTATTACATTTCAAACAGAATTATACTCTTGGTAAATGGCCAATTCAGTCACATATTTTCCTTTATATTTAAGTGTCTGTGTTAAAATCTCTTTTTATCCTTACCTTCAGTGGTCATATTGTATATTTATTTGATAAAATATGGTCACTGTCATACACTGAGGGTTTTTATCTATTTGTTGTGTATGTTCATTACTGCTTCATGCATATGGTTTAACCAAGTGTCTTTTTTCCATGAGACAAACTTTAAAAGAATTTGCATATATATAGACGCTTTAGTAAACAAAATCTATGTAGATTGATGGATTTCCATGACTCAGAGTTGTAGCCAAATTCTTAATTATTGCAGCTGTAATAATATTGAAGGACAGGACTTTTCAAAACAGCTTTATTAATTTTAATGCAGTGTTTAGAAAGCTCTGCTTTTTGTTGAGCAATAAGCCAAAAAAAGAGGCTTTTTCTTTTAATGGAGTCAAGTTTTGCCTTTTTTAGTTCATAAGTCAGCATGCTAATATTCAAAGTATTTAAAGATGTCATGATGACTCTGACTTGTTGTAGAAATAAATAAAGATGGAATCCATATGTTTTCCTTTTGATGGATTAAGGGCCATGTTTACAACAACATAAGTTTACACTGTTGCTGCCCTCAAGTATTCTGCAGACCTTCATGGGTCAGCTCCTGCAGAGGCTCATTCTTACTCAAGAGTACAATTATAGTAACCACTTCCATGGTTAGGGAAACAGTCTGTTCTCAATAGAACATACAGCATGATGCTGATGTATTAAAAAAAAAAAACAACAACTTTTTTTTATATTTTAGAATATTTTTTTCCAATAGCAATACCTCAGTCCTAGATGGCTTACTTTGAGGTTAGCACTCCTCAAATGTCATTAAAATATGTTGTATATATATTCATTTTATTTTGAATTGAGATTGTTCTTGTGTCATAGATAATACAGAGGCCTGCTTTTTTAAGGGATGTAGAGTCTCATAGCTGCTATCCTTCCTGTTTCTGTTTTAGTGTCTTGAAATCTTCACTGCAGCATTATCAATGTACAAAAGCCACAGAATGAAGCTGTAAGCAAATTATTCTCTGATTCAGAGACATAATTAGGAGTAATATCTCCACTGGCTTCAGTGTCCTGCTTTTGATTTTCTCTGGAATTAGCAACAGATTAATCTGGACAATATTTTTACAGTGTTTGTGATGTATTGAGATAAATGTTGAGCTCTTGCACATGTTTATGAGGTCAAGTTTGAAAATGTACATATTTATTTCTGTTGGTGTTTCAAGCTGCAGTTTGAAGAGTCCTCAGTCTTGGTGAGCAAAGGGAATTGGTGTTTACAGAATCCAGTCCATAACAGGCAAAAATATTTGCTATTGATCCCTGCCAGCTCTCAGCTTGCTGCAGGCCAAGCTCACCCACAAGGAGCATTGCTTTACTCCAGGGATGATGCTGAGTTAGGTGGAGGAGGCTGTTCTAGCACTGAATGGGGGTGTAAAGGCCAATTTGACAAACAGACACTGGCCCAGTTTCCCAGCCTCTGGAACAAAAATCTGCCCTGGCTGAGGTGCTGTATCCTCTGTGTCTACAGAGCAGCACGGGGATGTTCTCACCCCACAGCTCCCTCCACGCTGAAATGGGCAGAAAAGAGAAAGAAACAACACAAACTGGGAGACATTTCTGCTGCAGGCCCAGCGGGAAGGTCCTGGGGCAGGGTGGTTCATGATTGTCCTAGCAGTGTCACAGCTTTCCGTGTTGTGCCCTTTTCATGTAAGAAACTGAAAGTGTGAAAGTAAGCAATGAGATTCTGGGTAGTGTTGACAGAAGTTAGCGTGATTTGTATGTAAAATTAAAAATTACTGTGGAAATATTGTGTACAAGGATTATAACTGTGGAAGCAACTTCAGTAATGGAAGAGAGGTTTGCTTTCCTGCAGTGGATTTGGAGAATTTTTTCTGAAGGTAAATGGAAAAGAAATGAGTGGCATTATCAAAGATGAGACTATTCTCTCAGCTTTAAGGAGAGGGTTGAAAGCCAGACTATCTTCTGGGATTGCTGTCTTAATTTATGCATTTGCAGGTACTAAATATTTGATGATCCTCTCTATGGCTCTCCAAAAAGCCTTTCATGTTCTTGAGAGGCAAGCCAAAAACAGATTGTGAGTCAGACACAGAGCCTGTTTCTTTGAGTGTGCTGAGCACTGTGTTTTACCTTGTTACATTATATGGCTTCTGTGGGATTTTTTTAAAATTTTCTCCTGAAGGAAGTAACATTTGAATAAAAGTTTGTGTATTTAATTTATTTTTTAACCAGTATGAGTATTTGCACATGAGTTTAGTTTGAACTTATTTCAAATTATAATATTTTACTTGTTGGATTTCTATTGATAGAATTCACATATATTTAAATGTTTTGTTCAATTTTTATTGCTATTATTTATTGTTTTCAAAAGTAATTTTCAATTACTTTTAATGTTACTGGCTACTGTAATCTTTAAACAGATCAAAGGACATTATTCCTTGCATTGGAAAATTTGTTACATTTACAAAAATAGTAGAACTATTTAGGAATTATATTTCTTAGACATTAATATACTATGAAATTTTAAGTATCTATCTAGAGAATCAGGAGTTGCCTGGGAATATTCAACTAAGTTGTGTTCATCCTGTGTTCTGCAAACAGGACTTCCAAAAAGCAGCTGCACTGTGGAATGTTCCCTGGATCTTTACCTACCAAATGTGTGGTCATTCATTTGACAGTCATTACCTGCAGAAAATAGTGGGAATATTATTAATGGGTTTCAGCATTTTATTATCTACATGGCAGGCTTCTTTCAGCATGAGAAAGCTGTCAATGGCCACCCAATGTTGTGTTTGATGTGACACTGGAAAATGTTGGCTGGTTCCCATATTGCAGCCCTTGTTTCTGCTAGCACACCAGGGCTCAGTTTTATGGTGTATTGAAAAAAGCCACTTGGGAGGCAGATTTTGTCTTTACAGCAGTGACTGATAATAACAGGTTGGAATATGGAAGGCAAAACCTCTTAATTACATTGGATACAGACAGAAACACACAGGAAAATGTAGTGGTTAAACACTCAGCTGTTAGGTTTTGCCAAACCCCAGTTAACTAACTGCAAAAAGATACTGGAACATTAAGGAAAATTCATCCCTTAGTGATGGGTCTCCAATACTTAAAACTAACCTCTGTAGTGCTCATCTTGCTTTTCTTCAGAAGTGACTCTTATTAAGGCAGCAGTAGTAGGTGGGACAATACTAACACAGGAATATTGGTTCCTGAAAATTTCCCAAGCCTGGTTCTTGTATATTTTTCATCTACTTACAAGTATTTCAAATTTTTGCAAGATTTTTTTTCAGCATCTTGGGGAAAGGGATATGTACTTCTGCAAGGCACACAGGGAGCTCAGATAAAATAAATCCGGCATTTCAAAGTTATTTTATACTTTACAGACTGCTAAAAACAAATGTTGTAAGTTGCAATCTCAACAAGTTTTGAGAGAATGGGCCCACAAGTAAGTCAGCTAAAGTAGAAAATTAGTATGTCAGGATGAGAACTAAACTTAATCCAGTGTTTGAATGTGTGAAAAGAGCTGTAAGAGCAGATAAATAAGTACCTCACCAGCCTCTCTCTCTCTCTCTCTTTTTGTTTTCATGTACCACATAATCAAACCATTTGGAATTAAATGGTTTAAATTAAACAGATAAATTTTTGAGAGTAAAACCAACATCTTGTGAATTAAGTGTGCAATAGAGGGTCTAAGGAGCCAGATTTTCAGTCTGGATATTTCACAGTTCTTAGTCTTTGGGACATTTTAATTATAATATCTTGATTTCATATCTCTATTTTTATTTTTAAAAATCTCCCATGGTCAAATTTTGAAGTTAATAGAAACTGTCCAAAAGTACATGGAGAATGCTCTGGTGTCACCTGCATCAATGTACTGTATAAATTTAATATTTACCCAATCTCCTAGTTGTTTCTCATTGCCGCAGTTGTACATGACTTCTGAACATGGCTCGCAGAACCTATTGCAAATAGTATCTAATAGTATAAGCTAAAAATTGATGCAGTCAGAAACAGTTCCAATATTGTCACCTCTGGATTTAAAGTGCAATGTTTCTAATTCTATAATAGAGAAGAAACAACACAAACAAGGAAACATAACAAATGGTTTTTGGTTTTTGTGTTTTGTTTGTTTGGTTGTTTTTTTGTTGGTTTGAGGTTTCTTTGTTGTTTCATTTTGGATTTTTTTTGTGTTTTGGATTGAGAGAGGTTTTTTGGTTGTGTTTTGGTTTTTTTGTTTGTTTGTTTGTTTGTTTTGAGATAAAAAGAAAAATTAGATTATGAGTGACTTGAGGACAGAAGTCATAATATATCCACAACAGAAGATGTCATTTGTTCCAAGAGAAACTTACAATATAGGGAAATAGTTATGCATGTAAGCATCTAATCTGGCAACACAGTAATAATTTAGCTTAGAAAGATTTTATCTTATAAAACTATGGTTTTGTATGTCCTTGAACACTCAGCCCAACTTCAGAGTGAGAGTTTATATCTCTCATGGTAAACTTGAGCTGTGCTGCAGGTGTTTTAGTTTATCACTGAAAGGAAATGACTTTTTTTACACCTAATTTAAACTGAAGCTATTCACAGTTTAAAATGTTCAGTAACAGTGACCTCTGTAATGGCTAACACATTGCAGGTGGTCCAATAGCAGGCCAGTGGTTAATGTTTGCTATCGAGAGAGGCAGAATTAAATGTCCACCCCACAGTTGTTTGCTTCCAGTTTATAGTATGGACACAACAGCTGCCTCAAAAGAAAGCCACAATTAAAGGGCATCTGAAAATTTGCAATCACTTTAGTTCCTGCAATGGGAGAGCTTTCCTGTTGGCATCTATTTAAAATTTCTCATTAAATTTGAAAGCAGAAATCCGGGTAAATAGTCACAACCTAAATCTCTGTGTTAGACTTCTGATGGTTATGTTCCAGCCTAGCAGTCCCCGCTCAGTCCTTCAGGCTAAACTCCTGTTTGTTCTGCAGTGGTTGGGATCAATAAGTATTTTGTCTTGGAGGATGTGAAGTGCTTTGTCAGACCCGAGAATTCTCAACCAAAGCTCTCAGCTTTCACAAGTAACTAACTGAGGAAGTAGTTCAGATCCCCATAAAGCAAAACTGGGGAACCTGGAAGCTTTGTTTTAGCAGTTTTCATTTTGACGAAAGCTAAGTATCTTTGCTGTGTAGCTGCTGTGCAGATTTTTCAAATAAGGGTAGACCTGGGTGCATCTAAGCCAATCATAATCATTGTCACCTTGATTTAAAGTTTGATTTCTTTGCAATGCATACTGAATTCTGTTATTGCAGAAAGAGCTGATCCTGAATCCCATTCATAAAATGTGATTAGAGAGCCTAACATAATTCTGGGAGCACAAAAATACTTGGTAGAAGTGGGTGAGAAATTTAGATCTTGTCAGACAATTTTGTATTGAGAAACAATTCTGCTGTTTGCCTTGGAGTGAGATGAGCTGTTACACACGGAAAGAACCTCTGAAAGTAAAAGCAAATCTGCTTCGCAGGAGATAATAGTCTTTATATCTCAGAAATGGTTCTTCAGGAGGTGTCTTCAGCAGAAATTTAAAACAGCCACATTTTCTTAGAATACAGGATAACTGGCCACAACAATTGAGAAGACATTATGTCTTTTCAGAAGTTGTTCTGAAAAGTATGTTTCAATTTTGTGTTAGATACTACAAAAACCTCTTATGAAATGGCCAGGATTAGGATTTATCAGTACTTTGTGAACTATTCCGTAAAGAAAACCAGTCATCTCAGTAATAGGGTGCCTGGATAGGACCCATTTCACTGCTTTGGTGACTGTGCAGAAATGGAAATCAAGGGCACTCTGCAGTGTTACATGAAATACATCAGCTGACATTGCTTTTTGCTGCATGAATGAATGTAGACAAAAAAAACTCCACAGTAAAACCAGTAGATAAAGTGGACTGAATTCTAATTGGGAAAGGGATGGGAATCCAGATCATTTATGAGTAATCAGTTTGAATCAGACTGAAAAAAAAGACACACTAGAGAGTTTCAATATAGATTTAATTGTTTCATTCCTACCTGGGAATGACACATAATCTGTTTTTTAGCTTTCTCTTCTGGGAAGAGGGAAATTTGCATTCAAATGCTGTCAGGCAGAGAGAGGGGCTGAACTCACCTTCTGCTAGATGTTACCCTGGAAGCTCCTCTAGGTTTTATAATAGCTTTCTGAAAATGAAATATTTCTTCCATCCATAATGAATGAAGCACACCTTTTTCTCTGCAGTTATCTCAGTTTATACAGTAAATTTTCAGTTCAACCAAAACAGGCTCTTTGTGCTGCTGTGTGAACAAAATGTGTCATTCATACTCTTTTCTAATTCTCCCTCCTATATTTCAAGATCTAAAAAAAGCACTGATAAGTTTTATGTGTGGTTTGAGGATAGGCCCAAAACCTAATAGAGTTATTGAAAAGAATTGCATTAATATGAGTCCTATATTCTTAGTGCATTTTCATTGTCAGCTCTTTATTCTTTAATTTATAATAATTAGTAATTAATTTAAAAGTATTTTTATATCCATACTTGTTCAAAAGTATTTATGTTTGTATGTTTTGTGAGAAGGAATGATAAGATGTCATCTTCTTTATATATGTAGCTTTATATATTTTACAATTCAGTAGAATTGTTCACACTTATAATTCTTTTAAGGTTATGTCATATTTAAGATATCAGACACATTAAAATTATACAAAATTATAGAAACAAAAATGTATATTTCTCATTACAATATCCATGATTATTATTTTCCATAAGCTATACCCTATATAGCACTCATATAAAGAATATATTTGGTGGGTGTGTTACACAAATAACACACAAAATTAATATTTAGTTCTGACCCACTTACATTTATATCTTTGACACTAAAAATTTCCATTTGCAGTTAAGTCTGTACATGTATTAGCAAGGCCCTTTATTGTCTTGAAATTAAATCTTTTGAAGTTTCTTCCTCTCTGAGACAAAAGAAAGCATATAGTTGACATCAAAGTGGAGACATACTGCTGGCTAGTAATTATGGTAGCTTAACTTTACCCAGTCCCCACCCATTTACAAGCTTGCCTTTACTTTCCTCAGCATGGTCTTATTTTGATCAACATCTTCAGAAAAAAATGGATATCCCAGTTACTTTTAAAGTTTCTGCAAATTTGGTTGGAAAACAAAATAATGGTTTAATAATTTATTCTTTATATATAATTTTGGCTTTTTAAAAACCTTCTTTAATTACTCTAAGTTGTAACTGTTAGCTGGGTGTTGCCAGATGTGAAACCAGACACAAGGGTGAGATTTTACAATTCAGGCACAGCTGCTTGGGACAAAATCTGGTTTAGAACACAAGAGATGGATTAAAATACTAAATTTATATTAAAAATAGTAGGAAATTGTATGCAGGATAGCTAAAGTTTGGTTTCTTTGCAAGCCTATGAACTTCAAGCAAATCAATCTAATCAAAGTCTAAAAGAGGCTTCAGAATTCAGCAAATAATATTTGCTGTCAGTCTTCTCCCCTCATCCACCAAAGCAAACACAGAAATGTAGAGCACTGCTCTGTTTGCAAATTAAAGCCTCAGTTATGTATGTCAGTGAGGTGAGGACTGGAACTGAGGCTGAAGTACCTCTGTGTCTTGGAACATTTTTAAACTTCTCTAAGTACCAGGATGATGAACTCAAAAGAAGTTTATTTATCTTGGGAATTTGAGTTTTACAGCTTAAGAAAGAATAACTTCAGCAATCCATGGGAGGCAGGGCAGGGCTGGGGGCAGGGGGGCAGGATCCTCCCCATTCTTGCAAATTCTACTGCAGTGGCCAAATTGTTGATGTGCTCAGCAGAGCATGTTAGGTGGTGCAGAGCAGCTGAAATAACTCTGCATGTCTTCTGCATGGTGACCTTTGTGCTGCATGTATGAGGAACAGAGACAGAGAGGCTAAACATTTATACCAATATTTTAACAAGACATGTGTGGGACTGGAAAAATCTTTTCAGTAAATCATGTTTTTCCATAACTAAAACTGAAACAAAAATAAGTGTGTGCTTTCATCATAAAGTGTATTTGAATTACAAAGCTATAACAGTGTTACTGGTTTAACCCAAATGTCATGGGTACCATGTTTGCCCTCCTATTCCATCTTGTGTTTAGGTGATGGGTGTGCAGCAGTTTGAAGAGATTTGTGTCCTTCTGGGTCCTTAAACCCAACAGCGACTCGCAACAAGAATAACAAAAAACCAGCTACAACAAAATCCAAAACAGTTTAGCCACAACAAAACCCATAGAATCTTCCACCTAGCCTGATTCTTTATTTACAAAAATGGCAGCTGAAAACTGAACTTTTCCTATTGTTTCTCCCAAGCTGCTCTTTTTCTTCCTCTCAATGCAGATCTCAGTTACTGCTTCAAGCTGAAGCAACTGCAGCAGCTAATTATAACCAGCAGTCTCTGTGTTGCCCCCTGCTTACCAGGTCATGGCAACATTCATTTGGAGAGTGTTTTTTTCTAAACAGGAAAACATTTCTCCAACAAAAGTCTGTAAATATTTTTCTCAGTAGTAGTGGCAGGCAATATTTATCCTGGTACTGAGGTCATTCAGAGGAGATCAGATGTGATAGTGCTGAGCTTTGAGCTGTCAGCAGGACTTTCTGGCATTTCCATAGAGTTTTCAAATATATAAGCAGAGAGAAGTCTGTTTTTCTTGTCCAGGCACATTTCTAATTTCCATCACTATTAAGAGGTGTTGTACAGTCTTATCAGGGACATTATAGACCTCCCAAGTGTTCTATGGCCACTTAAGGCTCTCATGTTTGAATTGATTGTGACAGATAACAATGTACTGTAAATGTGTGATTTGATTAAGAGATCCTGATGAACCCTTTAAATTTTCAGAATTAAACCTGAGTGTTTCATGCGCATTTTCCAAACCTGGTGATGGAATTGCAGAGTAACATGGGCAATGAATGTTTATCACTGTGGATAACAATAACTAGTCTCTTCTCTCTGCTTGCCCTGTCTCTTCAGCTTGTTTAATCACTCCTCAGATTTTCCTCATTTATTTTCTGGTCAGCTTTTCTATTATTTTCTTTTAATTATGACATTAATTTTCTGTATGGGTCTTCTTGACACTAACAGTTATTCTGAATTGTTGTGTGTTATTTATGAAAGTCAAGTAGCCAGTAAAGCATTTGCAAAGTTCTTTTAAAACATTTATAAACTCACCTGACAAATATTACTTACACAATGCTTATCAGGATGTCATCCAATCTATTTATTTACTGGCCTGCCCATCATTGTCATAATATTGATTAAAAAAATTAGAAACACCTTTTATTCTGATTTCTTAAGAAGAAAGGAATTACCAAAGTAATGTAAGTGTTCTGCTATCTTGACTAGGAAACATGGACTGTTTTCTGAAGAAGAATCCTTTGAACTTCTCAACTGAGTGTTGAAGGAGGGCCATATTTCTACCCTGGCATACATTTGAAAATATTAGCATTTCTTTTATTAAATGACCATGTTAATACCCATGTAAAGTTTGTCCTTTCCTGGTGGTTTTTATAAAGCTTCAAGACTGATCAACCAAATCTCAGGTTTAGCATGAGAAATCAGATTATTGATATGATACAGATTATCTGACTATGTAACGAATCTGTCAGAATTACTTAGATTTTCATGTAGAAAAGCATTCAGACTTTTCAATTCGACTCTCTTTGGTTCTTTGTCTTTATCTGTCTCTTTATGTCAGGTTTTTTTAAGGGGTCTCTCTTCCAAACCAATGCACAGCACTATATAACTGTAAAACTGCTCTGACTACTGGGTGTAAGGCAGAGGGAACAGGGACCTGGAAATGATCAATGACTTTGCCTCCCAACACATTTGAAGATATTTCACTTTTTTTTTTTCAAATAGATCTATGAAATTAGACTTTTGATGATAATATTGCATTTTATAATGCCTTCATTTCTTGAAAATAAGTCTTGCTGATTTTGAATGTATCATTACAAAACTCTATTGTTGAAGCTTCCTATGAAATGTCCATGGACATTGAAGATACTCTTTGTTACTCAGAACCCAAATTCACTGTGTGTATTAGGATGTCAAATTCCTCTCATGTGACTACCTCAAAAGAGCAGACCAGTTATGTGGGAAATAATTGTTGAGCAGAAACAAGTTTTTGTGATACAATATGAGCACCTTATTTCTAACCAGTTAAGGAAACTAAAATCACAGTATTTTCTTTTTGTTCTCACTTAGAATAGTAACTTGACATGCAGGGTCCACTGCTAATTAAAAATGTTAGTACTGTAAGCACTGACAACTACCTTAGTAACAATTCATCCAAACCAGAAGCAAGAGGGAATTTAAATTAATTGCCTAAGATTATGCATGTCAGTGTTATGATGAATAGATGGTACTGAATTCCATGAAATAATTTAGTACATAAGAGTCTATTAGCTAGTTAGAAACCATGACCCCATTTAACAGTTATGGACCAGCATAGCATGTAATCTATATTATTTGATTTGTATACCCTTTATGATCTAACTGCATCCCATAATGTCAAAATTCATACCTATCACATTGAATTATAACACATTAAGAATACAGAATTGGAAAATCAGATATTTTTGTCTCAAGAGTGAGCTTGGTTAGGATATTTACAGTGAAAGAGATCCTGCTCATTGCATTAAAAAAACCCAGAACCCATCTCCAAGTGCTTTTAAAATTAAATGGAGCATGAAATAATAATTTTAAACTACTTTGGTTGGCTTTTCCCTACAGTCTTCAAAAAACCCAAAAAACGTTAGTCATCCTTTATTTGTATTTTTATGACTCAAATGTTAGTAGATGGCTTCTATAATTCTGTGCATATTTGTTTGCTGACAAAATTTAGATGAGCAGATCATTTAAAACTGATTCTAAATGATTCTAAATCACACAGCAACTGTGATGACCTGTGATGGAAGAAGAAAAGTGTTGTTTCTACATAAAAATGTGGTGGAAAAAAGAAACATGTGCCTGAACTTAGTCTAATTTGCTCATTCAAAAAAACCCCAATGGCTCTTCAGGACAAAGTAAGATGTGAATGCATGACGTACTTACAGAAGTTAATCACAGAGCTCTAATTTAGCAAAGTATAGCTTAAAGCTATTATAATTATGTGTGATATTTTTAACATCTCATGCTTTATTCCAGAACCTCTGGCTTTTCAAGGTCTGTTTGTGTTTGGACAAAAACATGCACATGAAAGAATATAATCATTAATAATTTTAACTATGTGTATGTGAAACAGCAATCTCTAAAGACACCATCATCAGATGACATATGTGTTTGAAATTATGCATGAAATTTCTAGACAATGTATGGGGTTTTTTTCTGACAGGTTGTATGAAACTTGCAGGGGAGGATGCTCAGTTCCCCATATTCTGTTTAGAATGGACACATCCCCAGAACAAGCTGCACTCAGGGACCTTTCTGGTCCTGCAGAGAAGCAGGCAGAATGTTGTACCAGCTTTGGAGTTCTCTTTAGTGTCCTCTGTGTGTAGACCAGGGGTAACGTTTGCTCAGGATTCAGCTCCAACACACAGGACCTGTGTTTGCACTTCTTTCACAATTTTTTGTGATGTAAAACCCCACACCCTTGTGTTAGTGTGGTAGTTTCCAATAGAGCTGCCTGTCAGGCAGGTTTGGCACACACAGAGGTGTGTGTACAATTGCAGGGGGAGGCACAGAGAGCTGCTGTTCTTTGTCCCAGAGCACACCCGCACCTGTAAAGACCGAGCGAGTGTGACAAGTTTGCATTTTCCAGCAGATAACCTGAAATCCCTAACACAAAGGAACCCTTCCCAGGAATTCTGTAACTGATCAAGAACTCAGTGTCCTGAAAATATCACCAAACTCTAATCACTTAGTCCCAAGTTTAATGAAGTCTTTAGGCCCAAACTTGCCATTAATTTAAATGGGAAATCAATGGGAAGTTAGAAGCCTAAATGCTTTGTTGAATCAAGGCCTCCAGGCTGAATTGAGATTCCCATAGTGATCACTATAAAAAATTCTGTTAAAGCTCAGGCTTGTGTTAATCATTTCCATATCTATCTGTGGGCACCTACCTTGTTCATTTACAACATTTATATTATGTATTTTAAAAGGGACTAAAAGTGATACTTTCAAGGCATCTAAGGTACACTTAGACACATAACTTTGAGTAATATCTAAAATATATTCCAAAATATTTCCAGTGCCTACCTGCATTTCCAAGTACATATCTACAGCAAAAGGTGGCACTAGTGATCGAAATGCCAAAATTCTACATTATGCTTTCTCTCCACTTCAAAACCTTTTCTCTTAAATACAACCAAGAATTTGAAGAGTTATTGCAATAATTTTTCTGACCACTCTGTCAGGTATCAGTCCAAGATGTTTGGATAATTGGCCTGTGAACCTTTCCAATAGACTATTTAAAAGATGCTAAGGAATTCAGGAAAAAATTGCTAGTTTTAAAGTTTTTTCACTAGCAAATCTAATCAATATAGAAAGATGAATAATTAATTCTAAATAATATATCCTGATTTGTTACTTTAATCCTACTAAGTAATTATTCAGTTTTATCTTACAGTATTCCCCAGCTCATACTAACTGGCTTGACTTAAATAATTCACTAAGGGCCAAAGCTTGATTGCACTGAAGTCAATGGCAAAAATCCCATTTTCTCCAGTGACAACAGCATTTAACCCTGAGGAACTGACCTTAAGGTTAATTAAATGTTTGAGAAAACCTGAGGTGATTTATAGTTTCATGCTGAAAGCAAGAAAAATTCACAGTTTTGTTAGGTTTTGATGTAAAACAAGATAAAACCTAGTGCTCTCAAGCTGAGTTTCACTTTCAGTTTTTATTTTCTTTTAAAATCCAAAACTCAGAGAAAATCAGGTTGAATGAAATGCGCTGCGTGGATTGCAACCTTTTTTTTTTTTTTTTGCTCCTTAAGAACCTGCACCCTGAAAGTTTTGTACACCTTTGCTTCTGTGATCTCCTTCATACATCCTACTAATAATGAAACTCTTTATTAGAGGTTTGTTTTCATGGTGCCTTTTTACTGGAAGTATTGCAAGCAGTGCTGGACATATTTCTTCAGTGTGCATATAAACAGTTATGAGAGAAGTAAAAAAGAAAGCCTTCTGTATACACATTTCATGGAATGAACAGCATTAGTTAAGGAATGTTATATACTTGATTTGATTAATGAGTTTTAGGGAGATTATTTCTCAGCTTGATTCATGTGCTTAAGGACTGTAAAGTAATTTAGAATCTAACTGCAATGTTTTCCAGAATTTTATGTTGCTTACATTATCCTTACAGAATACAGAAATTCCAATCCACCCTCTACATAGTTCTTTGATATACAGTAGCATAATTCATTTTACTAGAAGGTAGCCAGATTACACATGCAAGTATGTTTTTCATTTGAAGATATTAAACTTTCTTCTGTGTATGTTGATAAAAATACCCAGTATCAGTAGGTTAATATACAGATTTCTCAATGTCCACTGTACAGTTCTGCTATTTAATAAAGGCAGAGGAAGACTTTTCCACTGTAATTGCATGTAGAATACTAGAATTTGTATATAAAAATAATGGTAATTTTTCATTTTCATTTCCTCAGTTATTATCTATTCTGATAGAAGCTGAATATGTATCAGAGTGTGGAAAAGGCACTGCTATATGCAGAGGGAGTAGGTGAGAAGGAGAATTAAGGGAAGCATTTATCAGAAGCCATACAAAAACCCAACAAACATTGAAATCATCAGAAGCTATGACAGCAAAGAGATCAAGCTGAAAGGAAGCTGTGATGTAGAATCAAAAGTGCACTGAGTTCAAGACTTGATAACTTCATGGGTTCCATGAAGGGACTCTTTCATAACAAAAAGAAGCAGAAAGAATTTAAACCAGCTCAGACTTGCATGACTCAGCTGCTCTAACAGTGAGCTGATCTTTGTCCTGATGGCAAAATGCTGAGTAGGAGAAAGTGTTCAAGAGCTGCTGGAACATCTCAGCTCTCTGAAGGTCTCTGTTGCTTGCCCATGCTTTAACACCACTGCTGCCTTCTTCATATGTGATAAAAGAGATTGGATTTTTTTCCTTTATTTCTTTGACCAGGAGCTGGCAGACTGAAATTATAACCACTGACCCTAAAATAGACAGAAGGAAGATCTTATCAATGAGTAAGGTGTAGACACCCACAAGAGAAAAGGTAATGATCCCTCATCTTTTAGAGCATTGTTTTATCTCTTGTTTCTGTGTGTCTACATCTGGTAGACTGGTATTTTATATATTACTTTTTCCTGCTACAGGACATTTTTCATGTTCTGTGCTTTTACTTTGCCTTGGATTACTGACCTATAATAGGAAAAAATATATATATTTTAAGGGAAATTTTCTGAAACCTAAACACTTAGAGAGAACTTTTCTGCCCTTAATGTCCTGGATCATGTAGAACTGAGACCAAGGTAGTTAGAGTAAACCTTTTTTTTGTAGAGACCAGAACTGTTTACTTTCTTGACTGTATGTCCACTATCTCAACTTGAAGAAGGTTTAAGTCAGAACATTTAAAAGAGTCTCTCAGAGTCATGAGTTTCTCTTTTCTCATTCTTACTTGGGGCTGACAGTGGATTTTTTTTGCCTGCTGCAAATTCCACACCTGTTTTCAGAAACTTCAGTTTCCTGGATTTTTTGGGTGTTTTGGATTTTTTTGGTGGGGAGTGGTCTGTCAGTGTGCAATATCTGTCTTGGTTTGCATGCTTGTGCTAAGTGTCATGTATGTGTTAGGCTTGCCACAATAGATGAAGAGGAATTTCTGAATGTTAAGAGTTGATCAATGGCAAACAATGTCCTTTGAAAAGGAAAAGGACAGCTTGATATGGGTGAAGTATCAAAATTAGCTTCCTCATTTACAATCTGTTGAAAGCCAACAACTTTTTGCTTTTTGAAAACATCACCAGAAGGTTGTTTTTCTCTATTTTATTCTCTACTGTAAGGATAGATGCTACAGAGGATCTAGAACAGGCTTAAAGATTTTCCTTCACTGAAGACAAATCATTAGTGGTATTTTTGGATAGTGTCTGTTGTATGATGTGAAAATAGGATGCCTCAATAAGATACAGCATAGTGATCGCACCAATTGTCATCACCAGTAATTACCACTAGGCAAGAGGTAGAGGAGGAAGAATGCTTTTGCTTAGAATATTGACAACTGAAGTACCATTACTGAGCCTCTTGAAATTTACTCTCCCTGGAATCTAAATGCTCTGTACTCTTGTCTTCCTTTCTCCTGGATTTTTTTCTCAGTTACTATTTATTTATAGTTATTATGAGCACTAAAAACTTGGCTTGCGGGTTGAAATCCACAGTTTTCAAAGAATTGCAAGTTTATCTGTGCATTATTAGGTATTTACAAGCTAACAGTAAAAATTTTGCATATATTTGGAAATTAGGAAAAGAGAAGAACTCCCCCAGGTTTCATCTTGTTACAATCAAGTATAGAAGCCTACATTTGATATACACACCGTATTAGTAGATGTGTTGGAATACAGAACTGGGCAATATATTTCGCAATATTTTACACTCCTTTCCCCAGAAAAGTAAACAAACACACTGAACCATCTTTGCATCTCTAAAAAGACATTGGGGAATCATTATATGGTTCCAGGTGTTCACTGCTAATGAATGCACTGAATTAGGGAATAAACATTTCAAGTTTGTTTTATTTTACTTTATGCAGAGTTGTAAATTAGTGTGTTTCTTAGATATGATGGGCTAAATAATTATGAGACAATGAAAAGACACAGGAGTATTTTTAAAAGGATTTGTTATTGGAAGTCCCTAGACTGCGTTATGCCCACAGGTGATGTTATGAAGTATCCAAACCAGAATGGGAAATTGATGAGATTTTTTGCCTTGGATAATTTAGGGACTATTTAAAAATCCTGTTATGGGAACCTTTCTACTTGCTCTGTGTCGATTGCAGGATTAAGTTGTGGCAGTTCAATAGAAAAGTATGAAAAATTCAATTTGTATGAGTTTCCAGAAGAATAGTCCAGCTTCTGTTCCTTTTTTGAGTGTATAAAGAATTGGGTATATAAGGGTTTTATGGTCCTGGGGATGGGCAGATCACAGCTGATCAGGCAGATAAATCTTTGGGTTTGATATATTACACAGTGAAAGAACTAAATCTGTGAAAATCTGTGTTTTGCTCTCCAGATTTTGGCCCTCAGTACTGAGCAGCAAGTTAAAAATCTGCCAATTTTGTTGGCAGATGGGGAACCCCTCCCCATTTGGAGGTACCGCAATCAAGTGGATTTTTAACTGGTGCAGCACATCTTTATTTACAACTTGTAAAGTGTGTTTTCTTCTAAAACTTTCCATGTGATACAGCTCTTTATATTATATTACACTTATAAAATCTCACCAAACCCTTATGAATTAAAAGATAATTAGTGGTTCAAAACACAGAAGACATTAGGCCAGAAGTGTCAAAAAAGTCATGAAAGACCATAAATCATAGTATACTTGCATTGATCCCTCATATAGTTAGTTTTTAAATCATCTCTTTAACACCTTGTAAATGTACAAACAACTATGAACCCAAGGGAAACTTTAATATGTTTTTTATACATATTTTAATTTCATCTCAAAGTACTGGCTGCATAAAAATTAAGTCAGACTCACAAAACCTCATTGATTTCCTCTGGATAAAACCCATCTGTCCAAACTAATTTAGAACCTTTTTGAAGCTGTAAAGTTAGTCATGCAACACTGAGGTCATTATGGACATCCTGTACTGTAGGAACTCTAGTGTAATTTTAAGAAGGTAATTTTGTTATATTTACTGTATTTAAATACAGTGCTACTTTTAAGGAACAAAAGCCTTACTGTGTAACTGTATTGAAAGTAAACCAGAAGCTGTGAAAAGTGAGATCTGTTCTTTTCCTTGTGATTAATGCACCTTTCTGCCAAAATTGAAACTTCTTAACTGAGCTCATTTAATACAAAGTAAACGAATTCTGCTCTTTGGATTTGATCCGCTGGCTAAGCTCTATAGATAAGGGTCTAACAGTGAATAGCTTTCATTCTAAACAAAGGATGTTTTGATAGAAAGGTCAGAGCTAAGGTCTTTTATATTGTGATAACAGGAAAGGGAAATGACATATTAATGGCAATTCATGCCATGGTGGTCTGCTGAACATGGTGGATCCAAAAGAAAAAGAAAAAAAAAAAAAAGGCTGCAGTGCTATTTTTTAAGGACATCAGTTTTTAATTGGTCTTATTTTGAATGACAATTTCTTTCATTACAGTTGGCAAGACAGCGATGCCAAAATGTACAACGCTACTACCACAGGGAAGATTGAAAAAAATTGTGTGTATTGATCTGGATTCTGCCCTCGAACATTTTGCTGCCAACCAGAATATTAAGCAGGCTTAGCCCTTGTGAGTCACACTTGTAACAAATGATGATCTGTAGCTAATTTTTATAATGTGATAGACTTTAATTACATGCTGAATCACTTGAATAGGGCAAATAAGTTTAAATTAAGAGGTTCTCGGTGTGGCTCAGGACATGTACGTGTTTTACGTGCAGGGTTAGTGATTTGGGGAGCAGGGTTTGAATAGCAGAACAGAAAATACTGAGTTTTAAAATATTTCTGCACATTATATCTGAACTATCATGCAGGACTGATTCTACCACAGAAATCTTTGTTCTGGAATAAACAAAATGATGTGATTTGGCAAGGCAGTAACTCCAATGAAGACACTTAAAGCAGTTATTCCACTCCCCTTCCCACCCTCCCAGCCCCCTCCCCTTGGGGCAGGCTGCTTTATCTAGAGCCAGCTGATGTTATCTCTAATGCCAGCAGCTTTTTACATATCCACGTTGAGTCCAGCAATTTCATGACATAGGATGATAGTGTAGATTCCCACATTACCTAACAAAGTCTGAATTAAATAGTATTTCTTTTATGCTTAATAGAGTGTCAGCACAGAGAACAGCAGGATCAAGTATTTGAGAAGCAGTGTAGGATGACAGCACAATAGTACATTTTTCCTGCTCATGTCTCACATCTCCAAAGGGAAAACTTCCCTTTGCCTGCTTCCCTGCCTTCTCCCTTGAGATGCATTCCCTGGTAGTCAGTCTCTTTGCATGTCCGGCCGCAGCTGAACTGGAGATGTGATCCCCTGTGACCATAGCCAAGCTCTGTAACCACATTCTCCTTTTCTAAGCTTCCACGGCACAAATAATGTCATTATATTTGCTTGTAAAGGTCTGTCAGGCACTTTGATGACAGCAGATAATTCTGAAGAGCCTCACATAGGAAGGATACCAGAAAACAAAGAACCCCCACCACACTCATGTCAGCTATTTAAACAACCTTCCACCCCCAGACAGAAAATTAGAGCCAGGCTCATTCCTTCAGACTGCGACGTTGCACCCCATCTCTCTGGATAATTATTATGAGTACACAAGCCCATGTTAGACATGCTTTGTCATGCCATGTCATCTGGAAGCAACTCTAGGAAAGAGTTCTTTTATAAAAAAAGCAGCACACAACAGATTTAAGCTCCAGCAGATAAATATCTAAAAATGTTGCTTACTCAGTAGAGAAAGTGTGTGCCCTTAGGTACTGTAGTGTGAAGGTAGTTACACACCCACGGGGCACATGACGTTGATGTGAGCCTGCTATTAGGCAAGAAGCATTAGAATATCAAGTAATTAATTCCTCCTTTCCTCCATCAGTATACCCCTTTGTCCAGTGTTCATTCCCTTGTCTCAGTGCAACCCGCATGAGGACTGAATATCATATCTCAGTGAAAATATAAGACCTTGGACCAATCCCTTTTCCTGATCCTTGATGAAATCCCAAATCAATCTCTAGTCATGATCAACCTCCTCTCCTCAGCTCCTGTCCTCCCAGCTGATAATTCTCAAATATCTCAAATATTAGGCACTGCCATCCATTCACACCGTTTACCAGCTACCCCACCAAGAAAAGAAAATATCTGCTTAAAAATTATATTCCTTGATATCTTTCTACTGCTGTATTTCATCCTATTTGCCCAAAGCACATGGTGTCTCCCTGTCTCTCTTGCTATATCCTACAGTGGTGTCGAAAAATTATTTCAAATTGTTCTTGCTTGGGTAGTCAAACACTTACTTTACCAAAGGGTGGCTGCAATGTACATGTTTATCTTTTTACTCAATGACTACTAAATGATACCTGAAAAAATAAGATATCAGCTAACATTTTGTTTTAGGGAAAGCTTTTAAATGAAGAAAAATCTGTATGCTAGTGAAATATATGCAAGTGTATAAATGTGACATCACTTTGAAAATTTTTTAAGTTATAAAATAATAAACAGCTCTTTATGAGATAGTTAAATTTTGTTAGATTTTAATCTAGCCATGGAATGAAAACAGTTTCCCATTTTGTAGTGTGTTACCAAGTAGTAGTAACTTCTTTCAAAATCAAATTTCTCCCTTTTAATAGGTAGCTATTTAAGTACCATGGAAACAAGGCAGTAGTGTTTTCTAAAATGTTTAGGAGTTCTCTGAATTTTTTTTAGCTCTCATTACAAATACGTAATTTTGCTCCTGCATCTGAGCAACCATGCTTCAAAAAATAAACTTGATATGATGGGGTTTTACCAGGGACAAAGTTCATGAAAGTAAATTGTAACTGCTTTTATTTTCTACTTAAAATTTGATTAGGAGAACAGAATACTTGGAAACATGATTTGAGACGTGACTTTACTGTCAAATAACTCCTTGAATGACTGCCACAATTGCAAATTATTGTGTGGTTGTAGGTGACATCAGAGACAAGATTGCTGTGAAATTCAGTGTGTTTGTGCATGTAGTGCTTCCTTTATGTCTGTGTTCTAGAAGATGGAATAGACATCTTTGGAAACCATGCTGCTCTTGACTGAGCTGCTAATTGTACAAGACTGATTTGGATCAATATGCTTAAATGATGGACAATTTGTTCTTCCAGGGTTCCACTTCACTCTGTAAACTGGAGAAGAGTTCAAGCAGAGCTCAAGGGAGATGTAAGTAAAATTCTGTTACATAGAAGAGTGGATTTAGTCCTCAGACCTGGCCCTGTCACTTAGAGGTAGCAATCTTCACTCATCAAATCACTTTGCAAGTACAAGCTTGGATCTTCTTCAGCAGTCTTTTCCACTAGCAAAGTTTCTATTCTTAATCCTTTTCTTAATATTAAAAGAAAAAAAAATCCATTAGTAAAATTAATAATGAAGGAGCAATGTGCTTGAAGCAAATGTGTCAAGAAATGACTTATTTTTTTTCTGAAAATGAAAAAAAAAGGGTGAATTCTTACCCCATCTTATTTTTTTGCTGTCATAGGACTCTGTAAAATTCTTGCCTTATGCTGTCCTACTCAGTGTTTAATTTTTTCTGTCTCTGAGGGTGTAGCTCATCATATAAAAGGAGAACACATTGGAAAAATACAATTGTTCCCTATGTTCTCCAAACAGTCTTGTTATGCAAGGTCCTCTTCTAAAATACATCTGTCACACTCTATGAAACATTTATATGGCCTCTGTTTTCATATCTCACCATCCTAATGCTTCCCAAGATATAGCTGTGAAACAAGAAGGTACTACTGTCCCTGTTATGGTGAGGGGAAATTAAAGTACAAAGTGCCTACGTGAATTGGCAAAATCACAAAAGAGGCCAATAAGGGAGCAGGAAATTGAATACCAACCTTATAGCTCAGCTAGTGTGTCAGCCTTCTCTTTGAAAAGAATAAATGGTCCTGGAACTACTGAATGGTTATTGAAATCAATATGCAAGAAATAAATAGGAGATGTTGTTTTTTTCCATAATTTTGCATCTGAGATAATGTTTATATTTCAAATTTCAAAACTGATGTACTTTCTAAGAACAAAAGCTAGCCAGATTAAGCAGAATGAGTGAAATATTTTAATGCCATAGAATTCTGAAGAAATTAATGTAAATCACAGTCATATGCATATACTTGTGTAATTTATGCGACTGTATATACACACATACATATATTCTATTTCAGAAGAGTTATCTCACTTCTGATTTTATTGTTAAAGACATTTTCTGTCAAGGCAAGAGAAAAACAAGCTCCAAATTTTTGTACATCTTGCTGACAAAATATGCTTTTTTGTCCCGTGTTAGTCAATACATCTGGCATATCTTACATAACTTTATTTATTAGTGTTACATAATGGATTTCTATTTTTATTGATTCGATTCTCACAATTGAAAAGCCCACAGTTTTTAGAAATAGATTCAGTATCAACTGTCTTTCCAGTTATAAACTACAGATGTACCTGCTAATATTGCATGTGCTTCAGTATCTTCATTCAACAACCTTATTTTAGTACATCAAGGCTCTGAAATGCCAAGACTCAAACAAAAATCAAGAAGACACAACATGGCATATTTCTGTATGGTATTCAATGCTAATTATTAGCTATGTCAAGGAGGCCTGGAGTTATAATACTGAAGTCATTAGCCTGACTGTTTATAACATATTCTTTAACTACAATGTAGCATTAAAGAGTCAACTACTCACATTTTCTACTCAGGTGGAGACATTTATGACCAAACAGAAATTCTATACGGTTTGATTTTCCTGACATTTTGCTCAGCTGTTCACTACATATTGGAAACCATGATTACTAAATTGTTTGCTAAATTAATTATAAAATTTAATGAATCAGAGAAATATACTTTACCAAGAATTATATTTAATGGGAATGAGCCTATGTCCTAACAATAGAATTGGTGCAAAGAAGAAAAGAGAATTTAGGAGAACTTCCTACTATGAAATGAAGTGACTAGAAACAAAAGAAAAAAATCTATACTTTTCCTTACCCAGGTTTTACTTTTATGGTTCAAGTCAGAAATAAAGGTAGATGAAATCTTAACATATTTGCAATGAAAATGCTTTGAAATTTTATTAGAATTTCATCTCCCTTTTTGGGCCATTTATCATCAAGTTCATTTCAGTCAATGACAGCTCTATAGTGATCTCCTATTTATATGAAAAGAGCTTTTTTCCAGTGTCATGTCTCTCAATCCATCTATTTTATGCTTCTTCAGATTTGTTTACTAAACATATAAATTTTAAGGCTCTTTAAAATAATAAGCATCTTTCTGAATCAGTTTATTCCGTTCTCATATACCTTGACTTTTGAGGCATTATTTTATGTGAAAACTTTACATGTTGTGAGTTATTGCTGTAAATTGAGAATGGATTTTTCCAACTAAGCAGAACCTTTTTAGTGTTGCAAAATACCAGTAACTTTAGCAGCCACGTATATTTGATGTCAAGAAAAAGGAAGAGGATTAAGAGTTGGAATAATTAGTATTGGAAACTAATCTTCATTCTGAATTTTGGAGGAAATGAATGGGTGAGTTTTTGACAGAGACTTTTAATCGCTCCTTTTATAAATAGTGAGTCTCTTCACTTCCTCTGCTTAAAAACTTTTTTTTTCTTTTCAGACATTTCCTTTCAGACTTTGAACTGGTTCTTCTAGTCCTAGCAATTGACATTATAAACACACAAATAAAATCTAATGTCTTTGAAAAACACCCTGAATGGGAAACGACAATTCCTTTGACAAAACGTGTGATACTCACTGTGAGGTTGAGAACAAAATTAGTGTGTGCAATGGACATCACCCCAGCCCAGTGCCAGTGAATGAACCAGCAATCCCTGAAGCAAAATTCATGACTTACTAAAAACTTTAGCAAAGTGCTGTTACAAATTGGATTTTTGAATTAGGCTTGTAAGGGATACATCAGAATTGCCTGAGCCTTAGAGCTCAGTAGCTCAGTAAATTGTTCAGCTCCATGGTAAGACACTTGGATAAAGGATGGAGAGGGTATGATAGACCCTTGAGAACATAACAAATTTAGATAATTTCTGACATTCAGAATGATGAGCAGCTCAGTGGTAGCTGCTTAGTTAGGCAGATATTCCATTCAGTTTTATTTTATCTTAAAAATGCAATGTGTATCTGATATCAGAAACTTGGCATCATCACTGATAATACGTTGATCTATTCAGGGTGAGAAATTACCAGAAGTGGTTTAATGTCTTTAACACAAAAATGAGGAAGTGTCAGAGCTTTTAGAAATGTATGTAAATTTTGAACTACCCAATTTTCAATCTACAAATATTTTTATTTACAGGAATAATTGCATCTGCCAATGTGCTAGAAGAATAGTTACTTTTTTTCCTCAGTGCTATTTATCTCATTGTATTAAAACAGCACTTCCAGCCCTAACAGATCAACACTGATATAATATCATTGGTAATACAAGGTACTTCTGAATCATATGGAAGATCAGTATAATCGAAAATCAATGATCTAAACTGAGGCTGGTTGTTCTATAATGTGGTTTATGTAATTTGATAATGCCAATCCTAATGGAGTTAAATATAATCCATCGAAATTTCAGGATGCAAGGGTCAATAGGGAGTGCAATGCTTCACTTCCCAGCAATTACCACTTATTACTGGGGCAATGCTTTTTCTTTGCTGTTCTGCTTGCCTCAATAAATAATATTTGGAGACCCTGCAGCTGCAGTCAATAGAGTACAGTTTTATTGTCACAGCTTCATAGTCAGATCAATACCAACTCTTCTGAGACATGGGAGAGAACCACCACACGCCAGTCTAATGAAACCATGTGTTTTTATGATTCTGAAATTATACATTTTATTCATTGCTCATGCTTAATGTCACTGCTGCTTTTAATAGGCCCCTTTTGACTAAACTTTTATGTGCCCTTCACATGACATTTATGTGTACAAAGAAAGGGAATTTGTGTTCTTAAAATGAGTTATAGTGAACCAAAATTGCAAACATTTCCTGATTTTTTTGTCATGTCGAGTTCAGTTACAACATTTCCCTAGACTGCTCTTGCAGGGTTTGAGAATAAACTAGAAAATAATAAAAGTGTCTAAGTGGACCTCATGCTGCCATTTAAAATCCACTGAAGCACAATGTAAACTTCACTCAGGAGTGTGATTCTGCATTGGTTAAAAAACCCAATCATTTTAAAATATGTCCAAATATTATCTACATCTTTATGAAAATTTATATGTTACAGCTTTCTCTGAAAACATTGGACTCAGTTTGGCTGTGCAATTCTAAAAGCTCAAAAGATTTAAAAGAAGTTCCATCAAAGGAGCCTGGGCTCAATTCAGGAAGATTTAAGATGCAAGTTAAAGTCTCTTGTGTGAACACCAGTAGTGATGTAAATAAGCATCAGTGAGTAGCGTCATTCCATGGAAACAATTTTATTTACAATTATTTTTCAACTATTACTTGTATTTTTTACATCTCAAGCCAGTGATGATTTGTCACAGGATGATAGAAATAAGGTGATCAGTCATATCCATTGGGTTAACATAGACTTCTTTCAAGGAAAGCTTTGGAAACACCAAAAGCTCAATTTTTGCTGCTGTTAAAAATCCCAGAAGATGTATAGACACTGAAAGTCTGTTCAATGATTTAAAGCCAGGTAAAAAAGGCGAGGAAGGATTTCAACATTTCTTTAAAACAGAGCCCCTCTTTCCAACACCTTCAGGAGGGAGTTTTCCTTTGCAGTAGCGTAAATATTTATAACACTCACCACCACCTGCACAATCATCCCCATAAACTGATATGCTCTCATAACTACTGGTAATGAAATGTGTTTTACACTACAAGCCTTTGGCAATGTGTCTGTGCAGCACAGACTTTATCAAAACAAGAGCACCAGCAAGCTCCAGCCACTGCTGTGGCACAGCCACTGGCTATTTTGAGGTGTTTTCTTTCCCAAACACGCATCCCACGTGCACATATATATGTATACAAAACTAGAGGAAGCAGTGTTGCTGGCTTAGAGACAGAGTCTTGGGATTCAGGTTTTATTCCTATTTTTTTCCCACTGATTTATGGTTAAACTTTTGGGAACTTTATCTGAAGTTGCCACTTAAAAAATGGAATATCAATACCTGATTATTTTCTCTGCTTTGAGATTAATTAATGAAAAATGGCATGTGTGATGTAAACACTTAGTGAGCAACATTTACATTTGTAGGTTTCCAGGCTTTTAAATAACTATTTTGGAGCAGAAAATGTATAGTTACCTCATTTTAGAATAACAATGATTGTTCTGTTTGGGACACCAAAGTTACCAAAGCAAAGTTACTCAACTATATCAGTGACAATTTGGGACAGATTCCAGTTTTTAATGATTTTAGAAAAATTATGAATTTGAATAATAATGTCGAAGCAGAAAAATTAAAATTAATAAATGTCTTAATTTTAAATCTCTCCAGAAGGTATAATTACCTAAAATCATGTCTGAGATCCAAAATTTTGTTTATCGTGTCTGAACAATCTTTGTGGATTTTTTGGTCTTTATCCAGATTCATATAGTTTCAAAACCTTATAAAGGAATAAGTAAGATAGAGTTCCAGATTTGCAATAAAATTTTGGCAGAAGAGACATTCATCTTTATGTCCAACTGTAAAAATCCTCTCACAGTATATGTATATATATAAAAAGGCAGCTAGTTTTGCACACTGAGGACATAATCTGGATAAAGACCATACAATAATAAAAGCTGAATACAATAGAAGTCTCTTCCACTGATTGCAATGGATATTGGATAGGGTCCTAAAGGAAAATGAAGGCATTTATCCAATGAAGCACTTAAACATGAGAATAGTCTCACTTAAATCTCATTGAAAACCTCTTAGTTTTGGTTTCAGCGGGATTGTTTGCAGGATGAGCAAGGACTCTATGATCAGGGATAACAGAACAAGGCCTCTGGTGCCATACACCTGGAGCACACCTTTGTGCCAAGGAATGCAGAGTCTGCTCCTCATCTTTGAACAGCTGCAGTGGCTGAAGCAGAGCTGAGGAGGAGCTGCCCAGCCAGGGGATGGGGTGAGTGTCACACATCCCCACTGCCTTCCCAGCAGGGACTGATCCCTGTGCTACATCCTGCACAGGGTGGGGCTGTTCCCAGCCTCCCCCCACCCCATTGGTTCTGCTGCTG
>NW_005054415.1:1728780-1821654 GCF_000277835.1 Geospiza fortis | reverse complement strand
GCTGCTTATTCCATACCAAAGAGCACCCAAGAAATTAAAATGTGGGACTTCTTCCACCTTCAGACCCTCTTTGTAACAATTTTCTGAGTGCATGATAGGGAAGTTTTGTATGATAGTATAAGTTGTATTTTAGCATTAGTTGTATGATGGCAGATGGGAGGATATTGTTTAGTTATGAACTTGTAAAGGTGAACAGGAAAGCACAGCTTATCCCAACATAAAAATAGTCCATACTGTAAAATCTAAGAGTAGGATATTATTGTAAATTTCAAATCAATTTTTAAGATTACACCAAGTTATTTCTTAGTTATCAAGAGAAGTGCGTACAGTATGTGTAGAGATTAAAACTATGCAGTACTTTCTCTTTAAATTGTCATATATAGGCTTTGATTATTCAGTGAAAATGGAACAGCTAAAAAAGTTCTGCTTTGACAGTCTTTGTATCCTTGACATACAAATTTACAGGCAGAAGAAACGTAAAATGAGATTACATATTAATTGCTGAGAAGAATCCAAGAGCAGAACAGGTACATTTCTGTGTGATTTTTATAATGAATCACTTGACAAATGAGATGACTGTTGTGTACAGAAGTTGTACCAGTATTTTTTCCTAATAGAAACATTTTTAGGTGGAGACATGCTTATATATTTTATGATGAAATGGTATTGAAAATGGCTATGCCTTGGGAAATGAATGGGATCTTATATTGTCACTGAACATATTGAAAGTCACTAAGAACTATAAGTTAACTCCTTATGGTTCTCATTTGGAATGTGTCAAAGCATCACTAGAACTAGATAATTCATTACAATCCAGTGCAGTTAAGCGCCTCATAAAGTTAATATTCAGCACTTGTATTTTCAGCACTTTCACTTCTGTAGGTTTTTAGACATGATGTTTAATCCAAACTGGTGTTGACATAATTATTTCATTTTGCCTTGTGTCAGTGTGAGATAGTAATATTTTTCTTTATTGAATGTTTTCCCATAGTCAGAGCATTTATCATGTTACAGCACAACAGAAAAACAACTGAAAATACACCATTCCCATGGGGGAGCACATGGCATTTATGAAAGGACCAGAACTTTCAGACCTTTTTCTGAGTCTTCCAAGAAATAATATCTCTCTTCTGCTTTACAAAAAAAGCACAATATGGGACTGGGGAAAAAATTATTTTTTAATAGTTATTCAATTTATGTTTTGCTATGTAAGGGATTTACAGATTTTCCATGCTTTTCATAATAGACACCAGAAAATAGGCTGTAGCTTTCCTCTTATTTACCCATACAGTACATAGAAGACAAGAAAATATCATCACACCAGTAAAGTCTAAGTTATATGCTACTGTCTTACCTTTGTTCCTCAAAATGAAAATATTTTGACAATGAAGTGATATCCAGGTTTCCTAGATTTTGTTTTAGTGAGTACTACCACAATCATAATTTTCCCTGTAAAACTTAACCCCCACCAACTTCCTTTTAAAAACAGGCAATGATTCTGATCTTTATATTTGCTTTATATTGTCTTTTTATGATGCAAAAAATGAAAAAAAAAAGAATAACTTAATATTTATGAAATACTAGCATATGATTTAATTTGGATTAAAAGAATGACTAACAGTGTTATTGAAATAATCATGGTGTAAAAATGTGTGTGGGAATATTTCTAGTAAGAAGAAACTTTTTTTGGCAGTTTTGTTTTAAATAACTATAATTTTTCATTTTATCAATTAGCCTAAAAAAAATATTGTCACTTCTTAGAAATCCTATTATGAAATATAATAATGATGATAAAGTATCTTTGAAATGTTTTTATCTAGAATTGTGTAAAATTGTGATGTTTGAAAAGAAATAGAATTATAATATTATCTAAAGTCCATTGCAATTATTGCCTGAAGTCACAGACAATTACATATGATTTGAGTGTGTGCAGTTACACCAGTTCTGGAATTAATTCACGCATTGGTTGTTTTATGTATACTTTGTGATTCTGTTCAGTGTCACAAAATATATTGAAAACTCTTAACACCTTTTAAAACTCGATTCACTTCTGATGCAATAACAGAGATTGGTCCAATAAAGTAGAATGAAAATCTATTTGTGAACCTTTTTGTTGAAGTATATTAAAAAAAAAAATCTCCTGTTATTTGAGCTTACCTTATAAAATGTTTACATGCCATTAAATAGTACTAACATCTCCTGTGTAAATTAAATGGGCTGTGATGTTCCCTATGTCCTAAAGAGCAGTAGTACTTGAGGCTATAAAAATACCTTCATGTAATAAATCAAATGCTCTGCTCCTAAAACTGGAATTATAAAAATAAAGGGACAAAATCCCAGCCTAATTAGCTTGTCTGTACAAGCATTGCTCTGCAAGCACTATAAACAAAAGTATGTTTAAACTACACTAGTTCCGACCACTCAGCATATTTTAAGAGCTAGTACCTGATGCAGGAGGGAGAATTTACTTGTCAGAATAATTTTGAGAAATAATTTTGAAGTATGTGTGCTATTTTGTTAAAGATCTTCCCATCTATGTTAATAAAAGGTAGTGGGTAACACGTTTTTACAGTATAGAATTTTGACACAGCGCTCTAAATTCAAAGGGGAGGCAGGGAGTTGAAGTTGATCCTTTTATTACTAACTTAAAATATTTGCTTTCATCCATTTACTGATGTGTATGTGTAACACAGCCTAACCTGGCATGAAGGCAGGTACAAATGTTAGTCTGAACTAGAAACCTTTTTTTTCTCAGCTTGCATGTTTCTGCATGCCATGATAGTTTCTATCTTTGTTACATTCCACTGAACCTTTTGCAAATGAAGTTTGCCAGTACAAGACTTAGCCAAACCTTTCTGTTTTCATTTAATTTCACTTTTGGAAGTATTTTTTGTTTCAGCTGTATAGAGAAGTGGTATCTTCAGGTAAACCTATTCTACAAAGAATGAAATGTATATTGTAGTGGCTGAGGGGAGGTCACCTGATCAATTTTCAGCTAGAAATACTTTTCTGTCTGCTACAAAATTGTCTGCTACAAAACTGAAATTTAGGTGAGACCTGAAAGAATTATTTCAGTGAGGAATAGCTGCTTTATAAGGCTTTTTTTTAACATTGAAACATAATTGGATATTAATTGAATCTATATGCAATAGGTACTATGAATATGACATGCCTTATGGTTTAGGTCTCACCTAGACTGATCCTTAAATAAGTACTTATTGACTATATCCCCACAAATTGTAGTATTTGATGTTACAACTGTTCCCATGTGTGTCACTAGTTGGTATAACAAAGTGCTGGAAGGCTGCAGCCTGCACTGCTCTCTGTTTCCTTGAAGATGAGCACACAAGTTCTCCAGATACAAAGCCAGCTTGTATTAACATCCAAAAAAAAAATAAACTTGAGCATGTAATTCTTTAATGATACAAAAAGATTAAAGAGGTTGAAAGCAAATCTCCCCTCTGCCCACCAGGGCTTTGTAGAATCTCTCCTCCCTGTTGCTTTCCCACCCAGCAGCATTGGTGCCCTTGGGGGGTGTAAAGATCCCAGGGGGGACACCCTGTGATCCACAGACCCCTCATCCTTGTCCCTCCATCCCCTGCCAGCCTGGGAGACCCATTCCTGGCTGACAGTCCTGCTGTGGGGTGGCCTGTGGGCTGGCACTGCCCGGACACCTGCGTCCCCACACACTGGTGGCACTGGCCCCAAACCACCCAATCCTCCTTTTCACGGACTTCCCTCACAGGCCCCAATTTTTATCTTTCCCCAGGGCCCACAGTAAATTACAGACAAACAGAACCAGCCTGAATGTCCTGGGAGGGGTGTGGGGCTTTCTGCTGGCACTGCCAAGGCTGAGGCACTGCTTGGTGGCGAGCTGACCCCTCTCTGCCATGAGGCCCTGGGCTGGGCTCGGTACTTCCAGCAGGGCACAGAGCCAGTGGGCCGGGGCACATCTGGAGGCTGAGGGAAGCCTTGGGAAGGTGATGCTTTGTGCTTTTTGTGCTTTGTTCCTCTGGGCATCCCGTCCATGTGGGCACTGGGGACCAGGCCTCAGCAGTGCTCACGGGGAGTGCTGGGGATCCCCTGGAGCCCCTAATTCCCTGGAGCCCCTCATCCCCTGGAGCCCCTCGTTCCCTGGAGCCCCTCATCCCCTGAGGCCCCTCATCCCCTGGAGCCCCTCGTTCCCTGGAGCCCCTCATTCCCTGGAGCCCCTCGTCCCCTGCAGCCCCTTGTCCCCTGGGGCCCCTCATCCCCTGGGGCCCCTCATTCCCTGGAGCCCATCCCCTGCATCAGTTGTGATTCAGTGTGGGGGCTCCGTGTGAAGCAGCACATTTTGAAGTTTGACAAGCACCAGGCGGAAATAGCTGGCTTATTGTTGGTTTTCTTGTATGCAATTTGTTGGGTACATAAAGTTTGTGCGAGGTGTGCCCTGCTGTTTATGCCCATACCAAAAAGTGTCCATGTTTTTAAAAGAGAAAAGAAAAAGCAGGCTGACTGTGTAAATGGGCTTTTGGGGTCTGTGCTGACAGGTTTTCAGAAGGTTTTTTCAGGTGCTTTTGTACTGCCAGCCCAGTTAGAAGTTCAAGTTAGTTCTATGAACCTCCCTTTCCAAAATAGGGTACAAGAACAAAGAGATGTGCACTGCAGTTCTAAATTTCTGTATCTTTTAAAGGTACTCATATATTGAATTTATAACTATAAATTAAAATTCAGGTAGCATGAAAATTTTCAGGTCTTAGTATATTTTACATGTGTAAAACGCTAATTTTACGAGCAGCAAGTACTAATTTACTTGTAAGCAAGCTGTGTTTATCTCTGCATAGTGATTTGTCCCATAGCCTGCAGTGTGTGTACCCTGCTGCCCTAGCCCAGAGCTGCCTATGAGCTGCAAGAGGCAGGAGGGGCTGCAGGGCTGTGCAGGCAGAATCCAGGTGGGTGCAGGCAGGGAGAGGGGAAAAGGTTAGGCCTTTTGGCAGCTAATCAAATCTGGGTGGATTAATTGTATCGTGACACTTTGACACAATTTAATTGTATGTTTGTAAGTGAACAGGCAACTGCTGTAGTTGTGTTGTGAGTAGTGCTCTCAGTGTGGCATAGCTTTGAATTCATTGATATTTTCAAATAAATCTGAGTGGAATAATGTGCTTCTCTGAGATAATTTAGTTCCTTTTACCTTGGAAATCATTATCTGAGAGAATAGATGGAGTCATAACTCTTGAGGTAACTTCAGAATTGCCTTCTTGTTGTCCTACTTGGCCCGATGCATGTGTGTGTGATGGTAAGTACAGTTGGTGAAAGGCATTATTAAATTTCACAAGTGAAATGTGTGTCTTGGATGACCTGAATAACAGAAACCAGAGGAAATAACATGTAGGAAAGCATGGAAAAGTGAAGAGGCCTTTGATCATGAGGGAGGTGGAGATGAGGAAGGGGCATAATGCTCTGTGTTATGAGGTGCAGCTGGGTATGTGAGAGCAGAGTGAGGTCTGTGGCAGCACACCTTGGCTTCTGTATGGTGATAGTGTTCTTCTTGTATGACTGAATACACAGTGGTGCTTGATAATTTTAATGACTTGTTACATGATGCTGCAAATGTGGTTCTTGATTAACTTACGTGCCCCAGTGCTGAGTTGTAGTTACAGTCTTTCCTGTACATTTTCCATTGGAGCAAAGCCGAGTATTTGGGTTGAATTATGGATGAAATGTTGCTAGCCAGTTCATTTCTAGTTCACTATAGGAAACCTGAGATGTCATCAAATGTATATTTCTTAATAGGAAGCCACATATTATTTTCAGGCAAATTAAATTTTAATGTTACCAAAAAAACTTGATCTGTCCTTTACAGAAAATTATACTATTGTATTGTTGGATGGGTTGTGGGAATGTGTATTGATGCATGGATCTCAATTTTTTAATTCCATGACACTATCAGGAGCAGGCCTATGACTATAATAATGCAATTCTCTTTAACACAGTCTGAAAAAATGCATTGATTTTATAGCTCCCCAAACTGATTACATTAATATCTGTGCATAATTAGTTTACACATTACTAAATTACTGACAGATTAAAAGTGAAATAGTGCAGTTCATACATGGCCACATAACTGCCAGAAAGGAAATTAATATGGATTCAAATGGTCCTTGGAGACCTGCACTGAAATAGCAGAAATCTATAAAGACTGCTTGCGTTAGGAAATTTCCATCACCAACATGTTTGTGGTTGATGCTTTTCTAAGTCTGTTAATATGGGTAAAAATTTAGTACAGGAAATGATGTTTGAACGATGCTTTTACTGTTACCAGCTCAAGAATGTGTTTATTAAAAGTAAATTCCTGACTTAAATGGCAATTACATCGCACAT
Organism: Geospiza fortis; assembly: GCF_000277835.1. Lineage (NCBI taxonomy): Eukaryota > Metazoa > Chordata > Aves > Passeriformes > Thraupidae > Geospiza > Geospiza fortis. Next base: position 1,815,291 of record NW_005054415.1, on the reverse strand, counting down.
GAATATGAATTTTTAAATACCTTTTTAAGTGTTCCTAACGAAGTGGTAGTAGTATAAAGTAGCTACTACTTCAGATGCGTTTGCAAATTATATTGTTTTTAGAAAGTATAAAAATTGAGAACTTGCTCTTGGTGCTTCTCCCTCAGGCCAAACACACATTAAGGGAGATAACCCTATATTAAAACTTGATCTGTTTAGACAACCTCAAACTCCTCCAGATGATTTTCTGTTTTTAGAAGAGTTTTGACATAAAGTGTGCAGCCTAGCTTTATACACAATTTATTGGCAGTCTACAGGCTTTTTTTTCTTTTGGATATGTCTTGTTGAAGACTGGGTTACTTGGATGCCATATCAAGCTATGGAAAGAACTCTAAAAAGAATTGGTTGTGTTTCTTACAGATTAGTTACAGCAGAAAGCTGTGTAAAGATGATTTTTTTGCTTTTTTTTTTTTTGTTCATAATCTCCTCAACCTCTTTAGACCTGTGTGAACTATGACGTTGAAAAAAAAAGTGAGAGACTGATGTAACACTACTTTTTGTTGTAGGCTGTGGTGAGGGCTGGATGTGACCTCAGGGAAAGGGTAGCATTCGTTGGTTGAACAGGATGGCAAGGGTGAATTGTTGCATGGAGCTGCAGCCAGATTTACTATCAACAACTGAACACAAAATGGAAATGCAGATGAATTTAGTCTCAGTTGTGTCTCTTGAGGCAAAATGCCCTCCAAGGTCAACCAGCATGATGTGCGTAAGGATCTGGTTTCTTGGAAGTCTCAGTATTTATATCTTCTATTGCCTTTAGCAGGAGCTGTGGAGGTTGGTGGCTGACAACTCTAAAGCCATATTACAAAAGCAGAGCAAATCTGTTTTGGGGAGAGAAAGATTACTGCTGCTTCCCTGACTTGTTCTTTCTTTAGTCTAGCATTTAGTTCACTATTTCTTACTGAGCCTCAAAAAAATTAGATTTATTTGTTTATAGAAGATTTGGGAAGACAGTACTAAATATGCCTCTTTTCTAGTGTTCCTGTAGTTTCTCAAGTGGGTTCATTTTTTTTTCTTTTTGAGAGAACTCTTTTTGGTTCTTTTAGAAACAGTCTTTCTTTAAAATTAAACTTATAGAATCATAATGTGGTTTGGGTTGGAGTGGGCCTTAAAGAACCCTTAGTTCCAACTACCTGCTGTGGGCAGGGCCACTTTCCACTACACCAGGTTCCTCAAAACCCTATGCAGCCTTTCCTTGAACACTTATAGGGATAAAGCAGCCACAACTTGTCTGGGCAACTTGTCCAGTGCCTCACCACCCTCAGTATTAATTTTTTTTTCCTTATAGGTAATCTAGATTGGACTTTTTTTTCAATTTGAAGCCATATAGCCCTTATATCTCATCCCTATATACCCATTTAAAATGTCTCTGTCTTGTAAATCCCCTTCAGGTACTGCAAGGTGCTCTAAGGTTTCCCTGGAGCCTTCTTTCCTGCAGTCTCAACAATCACAACTCTCTTCAGCCTGTCTTCACAGGAGAGACCCTTCAGATCTCTGATCATCTTCAGGGACAAAGTTCAAATGACAGCAGTTCAGACATAACAAGGTTTCATTATGGATGTGTTGCTTTTGCTCGAATGGTAATGAATATATGGCTTTGTTAAATAAGGATCTTGTTTTGGTTCAGGATTTCACTTGAAGTTGCCTGGGTATTGCATTTTGGAGGAGATAGTTTTCATGTTTAAGTTAACAACAATTTTCACACTGTGATCCATTTCACTGAAGTAGTCATTGTGACTTGTTAGAATTGTATTTATGTTTATGTTTGCATGGTAAGTACTTCAAATTCAGCAGTCTTTGCTGGAATTAATCGCATGTACACGCCAATTTACTTTCTGGATTTGGAATTAAGGTGGAGCTGCATGAAACATGATGATTTTGTTTGTAAGTATTTCTTGGTAAACGTTTCCATCAGTTATAACTCGTGCAGTGAGATGCCATCTGGGAGGTCTGCCAGGTTTCTGCAGTTGGCAGACCTGTTGTGTGTTACTGTGGCACTGCTGCTCCTCTGGCTGAACCAGCAGGAAATGCTTCGCTCCTGCCAGCTGCTGGGGCACTTACTGTCACATTGGGCTTGTGCACAAAGCTGTGGCCAAAATTTCTGGGAGGAAGCAAGGACTGCATGTGGATCTAAGAGACCAAACTTCATGAAGCTTCGTTTTCAGTATGGGATATTGGGAAGCAGAATGAAGATGAACTGTACTTTTGTTTGCTTGTTGTTCTTAAAAATTATTTTCAGGAGTAGAATCTTCTATTTTCATGGATAGGAAACTTCTTCAAGACAGAGCTGTTATTATTTGCAGTATTAACAAATAGATATTATGCACCAGGATTATTGACACCAAGTCAGCTCTGTGTTTGAATGATTCAAGTGAAAAGAGGCAATGTTACAACTGCTGTAACTTCCTTATTTTAGGCAGAATTTTGAAACAGCTATAATGCTTAATATAGTCTAGATATAGCTTTAATTATAGTGTCAAGTAACATTTAATGCATAAGGTATTTAACATGACCAACTATCTCACTTCAAACTAGTTTGTGGATCTTGAATGCTTTGTTTTGGCAATGAGTATACCTTGGTAGTGTTATTAAGAATTAAGTAATTCCTACTTTAGGTTCACAACCAATAAATCACTCTAAATATTGTCCTTGATATACTTTTCAAAGTTCCTTGGATTTTTAGTGTTATGTGTCTCCTGGAATTATTTTCTTTGTCAAAGAGAAAAGTTTTGTTTACATGCATTGCATGTCTTCATAGTAAGTGTAGTGAAATAAAAGGCAAGATTAGATTAGTAAAGTTTTATTTATTACATTATCCATCTATGACTTTATAGGTCTTGAAGTTGTATCTTTTCTACTAAGATGAAGCTGCACAAAAACAACCCTCACCCCAAGGAAAAAAAAAAACAACAAAAACCAACTTTCCACTTTTTATTTATTATGAGCTTTACATTGCTAATGCAGAGTTAAGATTGCTTAGAAGCTGGTCACAAAGACTGTTTCTGTTTAATGAGGTATGTGAGTGTTGGAAGAATTGTGAAACATTAGACTGCAGTTTCCATAGATGTTAATTTGACATTTTTACAGGAGTATTCTTTTTGCTTGTCTGTATCAAACAGATCTGTAATTAAGTCATTATTTTGTTTTAGAATTTCATTTGCTTCAGTACATTCTGGTTTTCATATGATCTCTTGTAAAGCTCATATAAAGGTTGCTGCGTTCAGATAGTTTGAGCATCATTGTTTTACCAATTCTACTGGTTTCTTCACAAATCTTACAACTTCACAGGTTTTCCTCCTTGTATTAACTTCAGGAAACCTGAGATCATGAAAGCTGAGTTTCTTACAATAAGAGGGCAAATTAAATTGGCAGATCAGTGTTTGCTGCTAAAGTTGCAAAGGTTTCCCAGGCAATACATGATTAATGTCATCCTGAATGGCTCAGATTTTCAATTTTCTAAGTAGAATGATCTTGAAAAGTGTGCTGGCTGGCAATAGGATCATAGTGGAATAATCTTTCCCATAAGAGTATTTCTATAAATGCAAAAATAAATAAGCAATAGGGAAATTGCTCTGGCATTGCCCTGTCCCCTCTTCCTACCCCAGTTCACTCTGTTCCCTCTCTATTTCAAAATTTCTCTTATACTATGTGTAAGGTGAAGGGACCTGATCTTTTTCTTACAAAAAACAGTGATAAAAAAATAGAAGTGGGCTTCTATTTATTTCAATATTGAAATTGCATAATCAGGTCTGTGTAAAACTGTATTTACAGCTGTTTGGCAAACGGATGAAGGAAGTTTGCAGCCTAAGTAACAAACTGCACAGACATAGCCCTCCATTAAGGGTTGCTTGTGTGAGCATATCAGATTTCATGGAATGTAAACCACATTAAAAAAAAATATTTGATATGCTGTAAATCTCATTAAAGCACTGAAATGATCCCAGGTATTTTTTTATATTTTCTTCTACTTAGCAACATTTGTAGCAGTACTTTCAAATGTATGGCTTCTTTCAGTCTAATTCAGCATGTTAAGGAGAAAGTTTGAATACTTGTTATTATAGTGTTTTTCTTGCAACAGTATACTTAAAAGTTGTTGTGTCATTCAGATTCCTTCTCCTAATGATGCTGAATGCACATCAGTATACAACATGAAGATGCAAAGTGTAATTTTAGAGGCTCTAATTACATTTTGAATTCAAAGCACATTGCAAAAGTTATTTGAATGTTTTCAAGAAAGTCGAAAATCCTACAACTGCTCCACTTCTACTAAATCCCTGCTCCTCTGAAACCAAGAAAATGAATATTCAATATTTTTTTTTCCATTCGAGTCCCTTGACATACTATTGATTCACTTTATTTTCCCAACAATTTCTGACAGATTTCCCAATGTGGATTACTTATGTGCTTTGATATTCATTTTGTGACTGCCTTTGAAAAGCACATAAAATTAGAACTGCAGCACTACTTGTTCACTGGAGCTACAAATCAGTGAGCACAACCCTTGGCATCACTGTGTTGTCTGCTACTGGGGTGTGCAATCCAACATACTGAGTATTAACTGATGGCAGAAAGTTGGAGATGTAGGAATTAAAGAATTCATTGGCTTATGAAAACATTATTGAAAAAAAGATAACATCTTAAAAAGCATGTTCCTTCCAGGTTCCTTCTCTTTCAGTTCTGTTTAGTTAGGACACTTTATGCACTCTTTGGGTAGAACTGACCTTTGTCCATTGCTTGATGCTCCCTTTTTGGTAAGGGATTCCTTTCATTCTGTTAGATTACTCTTAGACATGGAAAGGTGCATATAAATTCTCAAAGTTCTTGAAGCTGCCCAGTTCTTGCCTTGATACCTATGCTGGTGGTGTGGGAGAAGGTTGACCTCATGAATATGGTTTCCTTATAAATGTGTGTCTTGAGTTTTCTGCTGGTGCAGAATATTGGTTTTCTTATAATAATGGCCTGGACTGGCTACGTGGTGTTTTCTGCTCTGGATTCAGATAAATGGGTTTTCACCAGGAGAGGGACAAGTATAATGTAACACTGGCCTTTATTAGAAGGCAGGGAAACCACATGAGCTATCCACCTTGGGGCAAAGCTCTACAGGAAAGGAGGATTTATTAGTTTTGCTCCTTCAGAATCTGCTTGGTTTGGTTTGGAAACACATTTCATTTACCTGAAGTAGAAACTCCTGTTACGGTGGGAAAAGCACACAACCAACGCAGAAATTGGCTGTCAAGATTAGAAAACTTGGTGTAAACAATGCTGTCAGATGTACATGCTCTTGTGAAAAAAGACTGGACAACATATTTTCATTTTTTCATTCTCCTCTTGTATGTTCACAACTGTTTCTTCACAAACAAGCTGCAGTTTTGGAGAGTAAATTGCTTGTTGATATTGTCAAAAAGTAGTTTACTGTCTCAGATCCTGTGCTGGTACCATTAGGTTATTTCTAAGAAAGTTCACCTAGCCCAACCTCCTGCTCTGAGCAAGAGTGACTTCCCAGTTGGACAGACTTTCTAATGATTTATCTGTCTAAATTCAGTAAATCTCAGAAGCTGGAGATAACATAATCTCTCTAAGTGTCTGTTCTAATTATTAAAAACCTGTGTCTTCTAAGGCCTGCAAGATTTTCTGCACAACTGCTACCTACTAAATTGGCCTTAACCTGAATTACTGCATGAAACTGATTTTCCAAAAGGGGTTATTTTCTGTGAGCATTCTGTTGTTCCCTTTTTCTGGGTTGATGAGGTCCCTTTGAATATAAAGTTCTTCCATCCACAAGCAATTTGGCATCATCTGCAAACTGGAGGATACTCAAGTTGTGTTTCTGCTTGGTCATGTGAAATATCACTTGGATTTATCAGTCAGACATATAGAAAATTAGTCTGATTTAAGTAAATATTGCATCAGTCACTAGGATCTACTAAGTGTCTATGGTGGGAAAAGCATATCTAGTAAAGGAGCCTGGTAAAGGCTGGAATTGGAACCATAGCTTGTCCATAGAGTTCTGTTAATATCTGTATTCATGTACCCTGTAAAAAATAATTCTGGGGAGATGGCATAAATCTGTCTCTGAATCATCTCCTTGTGGCCATCACTGACTGTAATTTAGTACTTGGATGTGCAGTTTGACAAAGAGAGTATTTTGTGTCTTTGAGGTTTCTGTATCTGCTGACACATAATCTGGAAAGCTTTGAATCTGAATCAGACTCATTTGCTACCTCTAAAACATATGGCCTTTTATATTCCAAAAGACACATCTTCTGGCTCCATTTTTTCCCCTGAAGTCTTCTTTTCTTGTCCCTTGGTTATGCATGTCCTTAACAAGAGGGAAAGTAGTCTTTTATGGGCATCCAACAATATTCTCTAGAAGTGTGCTTTTGAGGTGAAGGTAGCACCAACAGAGTCCAACATGTTGTAGGAGTGCATTTGATGATATTCTACTTCATTAATTAAAGCCAGGGAGGGGATTTGGGTTTAAACAGGCCAGCCCTCAAAGAAGAGATGAAACATGTTCTTTCCAAGTATGACATGGCATATATATTCAGAAGAATTAATATGAATTAAGCTCAGAGAAAAAAGTTATAAATTTGCTTTCTGTTGTTAACTCTCGTGTACTGTTTGGGTACTGTGACTTAAATCTGTTCGGGAAAATGCAACAGCATAGATGTTAACATCAGAAAAATCAAAACATTTTCCAAAAATTTCAGTTTTTCCTTTCTTTCTTTTTCATGGTTTTTTTTTAATATTTTTACAAATTCCTTGAGATGTGTATTATTTGCTAGTGTCCATTGCTATCTGCTTGCAAGGAACTACCTTCTTCTTTCTTATGTTCTCATGCAGGTCAGGTTTAAATACCCAATCATTAATGTAGCACAAGAGGGGTTTCTTTTGTGTTAACCCATCCAGTAGCACACTTATGCCTTCATAGGTGAATATACTCAATATATGAGAACTATTAGAACTAAAATTATTTTTCTATGCTAATCAAAATATAGAAAAATATTTTAAACCGTACTATTCTTCCTGAGTTTGTATCAATGCCTTTTTCTGACACACAGACAGATTTTTCTTTTAAGAAAATATTTTGAAAAGGCACCTGCTTGATGTCATTGGAGGCACTAACTCAAATGGAACTGTTAAGTCTCTCATTTTTATGAAATAGTGTTCTCAGAGCTCTGGCAGTAATGATCTTAAATTAGGTGAAAACTTAAAACAGGCAAGGAATGACTGCTTTAGGATACCATTCCATCAAATGGCTAAACATTATAATACATTTATCCTAAAAATGTCATTAGAATGCCTAATAAGATATTGTTGTTTATGCCTGCTTATGATTGTTTGCATAGATTTTGTCAGGCTGCTAACATGTTTAAACAAGTGCTCATATATAACCTTTACAGAACTGTGGCAGTGGTTATACAAAAAATCAATATACTACGCTAGGATATTGAAAAATAGGATTTTCTAACAGTTAGATGCACACCATTAAGTAAGGCTCCCAATACCACCCTTGTTACTTTGTTTGCCAGTTTTTTTCAATCTGTAATATATGCTTATAGAAATTTGTGACAATTTCTCTAGCTCCCTGTATAAATTTATTTTCTATTTTGAAGTGTGTAATTTTATTTTTCAGTTTGAGGGTGTTTGGTTTTGCGAGTGTGTGGGGCTTGGGGGTGAGCATGAGTTTTTTGTTTGTTTAGGTTTTTTAAGGAGATAGGAATATAATGAATCCTGTGGCTTGATCCTTTCAGGATCCTTTTGTAGCAAATTTTGCTGGGTCTGCAGCCTGTAATGGCAACTCCTTCTGCAGACAGGCAAGGTGTCTGTAAACTCATGGGCACAGAATAGGAATAACTAGGCTAGCAACAGAGATCACAGTATTAATAATCAAGTAAAATACAGTAGTGATACAGTGCAAGCCAAGGTTCTTTGAGTGAGACAGATCTAGTGGAAGGTATCCCTGTCCCCAGCAGGGCCTTTGGAACTGGATAACTGACCCAAAGCATTCTGTGATTCTGTGTTCAAGGCAAAACAAATCCATTCTACCTCTGACTTCTGTCACCAGTACTGAGTGCTTTGGAAACTGTGCCCAGTGCTGTAAAACCCACTGTGGTGGAACTGCTTCTGTGCTTTGTAGTCTAGATTTTCTTTTTCTACACCATTTTATCAAATAACAGCACTGTGTACTGGCTCTAACTTTGCATTTATGATTGTCCTAATTTTCATATGCTAAATTTGTACATTCTCAAAACTTTCAAAGCTACAGGCACAATATATGTCATTACTTGAGGTTGTTCTTGCAAATTCTTTAATTGGTTGCAGAAGTTATTATTTATAGTACTGTCTTAGTGGAAAAATTGCATGTCACTACTTTGAAAGAGCAAAGATCTGTTTGTGTTTATTTGTCATAGACATTTACATTTGTAGTTGTCCATAAGCAAGCGATGATTCACAATCATCCTAAATCAGGATGTAGTGGCTTCAAATATTCAGTAGTCCCTGGATAATCATTCTTGCACAGTAAAATGCTTGAAACAGAGTTTTGAATTGTTTTTTCCATCTCCAGTTTTATCTTTTTCTTGTGGCCATGGGCAGTGGCTTGAAAATGTTTCTATTGAAGGATGTTAATCTTTGATAAATGCCATGTTATGGATAAGTACTTCCGCATTAGTTTAAAGCATATGTATCTCATTTCCATGCAATTAAATGATATTCAGTTCCTTAAAAGTGATACCTTGCTGAGGTTTTTTCCTTTCATAACACATGTATTAGTTCTCAGTGAAACTGTTAAATAACTGGGATTTCTTACTGATTTAGTCTGGATAGTATTTAATTAAAATGCAGTTTGTGACAGGACTTGTTTTGGCTGCAATGGATTTTTTTTTAAGTGCTCTGTTTGTTAGGGGCACTTGACACAAATGCGGAAGAAATGTTTTCTGTCCCACAGAGACTATAAAACAAGTGGCTAATCTTAATTCCCTCGAAATTTGTGAAAATGAATGTCTTTTCTGGTTAATTATTTATAAGACAGCTGTCATGTTGTTTTCAGGTGTTGAGGTAATTTTAAATTATTTTTTTCATTTTATGTTCTATTTTAAATTGATTGAAAATGAAGTCTCTATCTCTACAACATAATGCCTTTATTAAAATCAGGAGAAAATGTCCAGCTCTGTACTGTTATCTGTGATCCTAGAGGTTTCATCTGGGTTCCTGGATTCTTGGCACATGGATATTTAATATATTTGCAAGATGGTATGTGTGTAGGAGTGTCTACTAACAGCTTTAATCCAGTGTGTTTTGCATAGTTAATAACATCTGTAATACTAGGAATTAGCAAGAATTTTGTCATTTTGGTAGAATAAAATTCAAATGTTTGTAAATAAAGCTTGAAACAGCTGTAAATTTATTGGTACCAATGATTAATTATTCTGTAGTTTTGTGATACACTAAACTTGTTCCTTTACAAAGGCATGAAGGAATTCAAAGTTGTGCTAGATGTTGATATGATAAAGATGCTGACAGGAGTTCATCTTTGACTGTGCCAGGCAGGTAGTGTAGTGCAACTTGAGATATGACTTTGGATAACTTTAAAAAAATTTTTTTTCATTATTATTGTTGGGATATCTTTATTTGTTTCATTGTTGTTGAGTGTGTTTAACAACTATTTTCTTAAAACTGGCTTGAGAAACTTTCATGTGTCATCACACTGAAGAAATTACATATCATATATTACATATCACTACAGAAATAAAATTCTGCTTAGTGTGAACCACTACTGAATCACTGAAATAGAGCAACAGTTCCCTGATGTAATTTGAAATAGAAGCATACTGTGGGATTGACAATACCAAATGAAACTTTATAAAAATACTTATAGGATAGAGAGTTTTCTAAACTTAAGGCATTTTTATTTTTGAGGTTCTGGCAAATCGTACTGCTGCCAAAGAAATCTGATAAGCCTGGTCAAAACTTTTTCTTATCTATTTGATCTTTTCCTATGTACACCAGAGCCAATCTTTTGTTTCCATACCTTTTGTCGTGTGGTATAGACACAAATGAGGTGCTATGCTTTGGATTTGCAATCTCAGGAGACTTTTGTGCTTGCTGCAGGAAGGCATGCTGGTTTGATTCCTGCTTTACTGTTAGGAGAGCAGACTGCTCTGAACTTATTTTTTTAACCTCAAATGTTGCACTAGCTTAAATATAAAGTAAGGTGTATAATAATTGGAGTTACTTGTAGATGTAACAAAGGCATTTGACTGTGAGTGTTTGGGGGGAAGAAAGAGAAGGATTCTTCTGACTTGATTTTTACCCTGAAGATGTGAGCTAGCTTTTGCTGAAATTGGTAAGAGTCTGTTGTTTTCACCAGGCATTAAACTGAGTTCTGACCACGCTGGGCTCGGACAGCTCAGAAATAGGATTTCCAAAGTAGCCTGTCCTATTATCCTGAAATATGAGTTCTGCTAACACTGCTTACCTGTTGCTTGCTGGAGTTGCCCAGAGTGCTGTGCCTGTTCCCTGAGCAGGGCAGCTGTTTATCATCAAGCTGTCACAGAGCCACTGTGGCCAGGACCCCACAGTGGGTACTGGACGTGTGACATGTTTGGAATGCACATGTACCAGCTGAGGCCCCTATGCACCTCATGAAACAGGCATCGAGTAAACAAATTAATTTACAGGGAGCAGCCAGAGGTGTGAGCAGACTCTGGGTTTCCCATCTATAGAACTCTGCCCCCGTGGTTTAAATGGTGTCACCAGGGAAAGACTGTCAGACACAGCCTTATTGCCTGTACCCTCCCAGTGTGAGTGCTGCTGGCACAAACAGCTCTGCTAAGGCTGCACACTTTGTCTTTAAGTTTTAAATCTATGGCCACTGCTCACAGGTAAACTGCATTAAAAAAGCTACCATTTCAGAGGCCTGGATGATCCCATTCTGGGGGGAATAGTTATTTTTTTGTATTGTTATAGCAAACAATTGCAGTTAAAGTGAGATTGGTGGTAGTTGACTTTTAAGTACCAACAGAAGTTTAAAACAATAAACTTGCTCACCAGTCATTTCTCAGAAAGCATTCCTAAGGCCATTTTATATTTCACATTTGTAATGATAACATTCCAAATATCACTTTCCGTCATCTTGCATATCTGTAGCTCAAACAAAATAAAAATACACTCTTCATCAGTTACAGTTATACATTCTTAATGTCTTTATTCATTATAACCCAAAATAAAATAACTATTTCTGTATTTAACATCTATTAAGTAAAGATTAATCTAGGATAGAAGCTGTTATGACATTCTTGCTTAAGAAAAAGATTCTTCATGCATCCAACAATCATCTAAATTTTACTCCCAAAAGAGAAGGTATCTAGATTGAAGAAGAAAATAATGCCCATTGAGTAGTTTAAAATGAGCACTTTCCTGGACTGGGACAAAGGAAATTCAGCAATCTTTTTTTTTTTTTCCTTCAAGAAATCTGCTCAGATTTCATCTCTGTATGATTTTCAGATGTCTTTGCGTACCCATCTGACTCCTTGTCCGTGTCCCTCTCTCTCTCTCTTGCAGTTTGTGCCGTGAATCCCTGCAGAATTCCCGGGTCCCGCGGAGCTGAGGTGAGTGGCCGGGCATCTTTTGGAGCTCTCATCCATCCCCCAGGAATGTTCGCTGTCCCGAATCCCGGTGTGCGAGCCAGCAGATGGTGCTGTGCAGCATCTTATGGCTCCTCACACCCGCTGGAGTCACTGCTGAAGCACAAAACTACTTAAAAGTTTCTAGTGCAATTCCTGAGCTGAAACAAATGTTTGTGGAATTAAGTAGTGATTTCCTTTAAGTCTGGGGGACTATTTTAGTGGGTATGTTTTCAGTCATTAGATGTTAACATATGCCATATATTGTTTTGTTTTTTTCCTGATGGAATCAGGGGTACCCAAGCACACTTAAACCAACTGTAACTGCTCATGTCACTTAGTAAAGGTTTGAATTTTCTGACAGAATAACTAATAAAACTTTAATATTAAGAGCTAAAATATTTTAGAAGAGAAAAATTCTGGAAACTGTAAGTAAAAACAGCAGCTAGCATTTTATTTATGGAATACAGATGAGGGAAAGTTTGTTTTGTTTTTTTTTTCTTTCAACAATAACCCTTGCTGTGTGAATAGAATAAACCAGTTGAAATATCCAACTGGTTTATATATTGCATACTGAGAGGCTAAAAGCATATAGTAAGGTAATTCAACCTTGATCTATCTTTTAGATTGAAAACTACTTGTAACAAATGAAATTATCTTGTATTTAGCTCCAAATTGCAGTGTAGCTGTGCCTTGCTGTAGGATTCAGTTATTTAACAAAAGGGTTAAGTGAAAATTCTGATGCAAGACTCAAATATGGAGCACTTGAATAGTAAATAAGATTGTTCCAAGGTTTCAATTTGTTGTATTAGTCAGTGACAAGTACAACATTTTTAATGCATGCCATAAGATCAGTCTACCCAAAGTAAACAAGCAGTAGTCTGTGTGCATCTCCAGCAATTGGTTCGGGTTAGATGTATGCAGCTTTGTTTCTGATAATGGATTCAAGTTCAACATAAATAAAAACAGTGTACATTAAGGAGGATAAATATCTAATTGCCATAATCTGCATCTAGAATTGAATGGATGTAAACATGCTAGCCACAGAAGACAATTCCTCAGAACAGAAAGGAGCTAGTTGGATGATTATTAGCAAAACAGCAGTACTTCTTTTGTCTCTTAAGCCTTTCCTCTTTAAAGATGGAAACTATAATTTTTGAAACACCTTTTAAAAATCATAGCGTTTGAACCTTTTAAATATGAGATGAAATTGTATTATGTGGTTTATATACATTTTCTGGCACTGCAGTAAAATGCATCCTTTGTAGGTTGAAAGATTGTTAGACTGCTAAAAGTTTTGATATAATTTAAAATAGTTTTTTACACAGAACTCAATGTAAGCTCAGAAATTATATTTCTTTTTATCTCAACACTTAAAAGAATGAAATAATATTTTTGTCAGTGTGCATGAACAAGATACAAATAGTATTTTATGTTTTTTTGGTTATAAGTGATGTTTTAAAATGTACTGTGGTTGTTTGATTTGACAAAGAATGCAGAGTATTTGCTTTCAGAATGCACAGTATAGACCCAGCAGAATTTTGTTTCTAACAAGCATCCTGGTTATTTAAAGTTGCATCTGACAGAATTCAAAACTATTAATGCTGGGCTGAGAAGTTTGAGGTGAATATCTTGGCTTAGAAAAGTACTGGGAAAATGTGACTGATTTGAATTACATATATTGCTTTCCCAAGAGCCAGGGTTTGTTATTTTTGACAACTGACAATATACTTAAGGAGCTGCATTCACCTGTTTACTTACTAAAGAAAAAAAACTAAACCGTCCTTTTTAACAGAATTTTTTCCCTATTTTTCTGAATGTTTGTTTATGCTTAAGTATATTTGGCTTTTAAGAAACATAATTAAATATATTTCTACCTTCTAACAATCTACTAGTCTCAGATTTACATTGAACATATAAGACATTGAAACTAAATGCCTTGTGCATTAAAAAAGATAAATGAGATAAGAAAAATATAATATTGATAAATGACAAAAGATGAGGCTGAATTTGAAAACACAGTTAACCACTCTGACAGTGTTCAGACTTAGTACCTTCATGTCAGGGTATTAATTGTTTCTAATGAACCTAATTAATTTTTTTTAAAGAAAATCTTATATTTAAACAGACATTTCAGAATTTGGAGCCTCTTTGAAATTACTCTAAAATGGTGATATTTTTCAAAAGTTTATCAGTTTCAAAACTTACAAAAGAAAATGCTGTGAACTATTTGTAGCTAAATTACTTTTTTTCAGCTATATTTTTGCATCATTTCTGTATAATTAATGATTTTTAAAAATTAACAGTAGGTTTGCAGTATTATTGCTCTGAAATTAATGGGTGAAAAATTGTAGTTAGGAGCTCAGAATCAGTATCATGTCTTCAAGATTATAGTAATATAGATAAAAATGTAGTAATACAGACCAAAATAATCTTCCACTATACTAATATGAACCTGCTATCACTGGGTTGTGAAAATGTACTTACTCCTCACAAAAAATTAAAATTGTCCATAGGGACTGTTTGATCTTGCAAAGATTCCCTTACATTTGTAAATAAGAGATATATTTCTAACGTTTCTTTTAGGGGAAAGTAAACTATTTTTTCCTTACAGAAGGCAAACTTTTTAGTAGGATCATTGAAACATTAAAACTTCAGGAATATGTATTATTTGCTTGTGAATGCAAATCATTAATTTTGTGATGGAGTGCAATCTAGTTTCTTCAGGTATTTCTATTTAATATCCTGGAAATGGATATTGAAATGACTAAATTGCTTGTCCTTGAACTCATTGCATTACTACACTTCATCTCACTTCATCATTTAATTTGTATGGTTTCCAAATCTACGTGATTATCATCTATTAGTACCCTTGGTGACAGAGGGCAGGACACTGTTGTATCAGAGTTAATAAAGCAGAAACACAAGCCTAATTACTATGGGAGGTAAGCCATGCTGGCAAGATTTACCTTTCACATAATGCCTATATGTGTTTAATATTTACAAATAAAGATGGATAAATAGGCATCTCTCTCTGCGTGTTTCTGTCCTATGTTGACATAATTCATTTTTGTATTACAATTCTTGATACATTCTCCTTTTTTTTCCTTCTCCTTTATATCCCTGAATATATTACTGTAATCGCTCTCAGATGCTTTATGTTCAATTTTGAAAACTTAGCTAGACATGGAAGCTTTCATCTGAGTTAAATGATTATGCAAATATAGTGTAGATGCTCTCAGGCATTGCTTCTACCTCTGCAAATTTATATTAACAAGTGCATATTGTATATATTAGTTTCAGATTTATTCAAAGTGGTCTGTGCATAGCAAACTGAAAACACTTGTCATGGTAGTATTAAATATAATGAGTACAGAATATTAAACATGATTTTGTATGGAATTTTAATTTGGTGGTCTGTATTTGTATATATTTGTATGCAAGTATCTGCATGCATGTGTATGTAAAGAAATCAGTGCCAAAAAAACTTATTTTGCTGCCACTGTGTTATTACTCGCCATGAAAATATAATTTTGCCCACAGTTCCTATAAATCAGAGTGATTTTAAAGATGAAATTACTTAACTATACTTCAAATCTCTACAAGTAATCCACATATTTTAAAGATGCATAAATTTCACATTTGCAAGTATAAGTGTATTTAATTTACTAGGTGTCATGTCAGTCTGGAAACTTTTAAGTCTTTGTCCGAGTGGTATTTATGATAATTTTGTTCTGAAGTGATGCAGTCTTTATTCAATAAAAATAAATATGCACAAGTTCTTGTGCTATGAGACTGAAATATGTTACAGTAGTTTATACAAGACTTTATATAAAATGTTTTATTGATTGACTCTATGTCAATTTTAATTTAAGCTTTATGATTCAATCTGTGTCTATTTTTAATTTAAGTGGATTACATTCCGTAAAGATCCTTTTACTGTATTGACTTGGATGTACCATATTATTAGGTACTATGAGTTCAGCTTCTGCAAATCTGTTAATACATAAAACCATAAGAAGCCTCTTATGTTCAAACCAGGTTAGAGTGAAGACATCAGATTAATATTTGATCATGTAGAAGTGCCCTTAATCAGATTTACTTATTTCTCAGAGTGTTTCTGCAATTATCATAATTGTTGTGCTAA
The DNA here is from genome assembly GCF_000277835.1 of Geospiza fortis. Lineage (NCBI taxonomy): Eukaryota > Metazoa > Chordata > Aves > Passeriformes > Thraupidae > Geospiza > Geospiza fortis. Next base: position 1,799,478 of record NW_005054415.1, on the reverse strand, counting down.
ATATGTTTGTCTTTATATCTGGCTTTGGGCATAATCTTCTCTCTTGAAACCCTCTCATTGTGGGACTTGGATTCCTGCACAAAACCCAATTAATATTAAGATGACAGTCCCTGATGAGTTCCCAAGGAGCCAGCAGCTGAGCAGACTCTGTAACGTTCTTAAGTACAGACTACTTGAATGATCAAGAGCATCTGAGGGAGACATACAATTCAATAATCCCTTTCTCAGGAAAGTCAAGAGTCCTGTGAGATAAGAGTGAAATCAAAGGAACACATCAGAAAGAAAATGACTGGTATAGTCTTGTAGTGTCTCTATTAAAATGCAAAAGTTATGGATTTTTTTAGGGGTGATGGGAACCTTTTCTGTTTTATTGATTTCTTTTTATAGTTTGATGATTTCTCTAAGATTATCTTAAAAGCTTAAAGAAAAAAGAGACTTCATCAAAAGGTATTCTGTGTGACAGGCACATACATACTTTTTGTTTCCATTATATTAATTAATACAGCACATTTCAGTGGTTCTTAGTTTTGAGACTTAAACTTATGCACTTTATGTATGTGGTACATTTGTCAGAGTTGTTTTTCATGATGGTGACCCACAAATGATAAATAAGTCACATGTGACTTATTCTGTAAGATTTGTTCCTTGAAAAAACGGAGCGGCAGAAAAGCAGTGCTGTTTACTGGATTTTGTATGCATCAAAATGGCAACAGCTGCTCTTTTCTGATGCCCTCTTCTATGATCTAATATCAACCACTGAATTTGCTCTCTGATGATAGTGTGCTAACCTATTGATTTGTAATCAGAAATTGGTTTCCTGTCACTTTAAAAGGGAAGCACTAAGGGGCAGTAAAAACAAGCCTGTCTGTTCTGGATAAAGCTCTGGTTCAGGCTCCATGCTGGACATTTTCTTATTTTAAAGAGTTCACTTTTTTTTTTTTAAAGAAGGTACTTAAATTAATCAGAAAAGTCGTATTACCTTTTAACTTATGATGTTGTGCAGGGTTCATGTATTTGAATTGCTCTTGAAGTCCTTCTTATAGCTGTAGTCATATCAATAATTAAGATTTTATTTTATTAATGCTTGTATAGCCTAAGCTGATATTTCTTGAGGTTAAAAAAACACAAACCAAACAAAACATCTCAATGCTGGTAAGTGTTCTTTCACTGTAGATTTACATTTTTAACAAAGTTTCATTGTCTGAAACTTGTTAGACAGTAAGATAGTAAATATTACTAAGTGATCAAAAATGCTCTCCTTTATCTTTGTTAGTGTTCCTGCATTGTCCCTTAAATTTGTCTTGTGTATTTCACTGAATAGATTTATTCAAGTAGCTACATAAATTTTTGTTTCAAAACCAGTAGGACTGTAATGGAATGCAGCACGGGCACTTTCTAAATGCACATTTTTAAGTCTTGCTCATTCTCTGTTTTTAGTTCCGTTTATTGTATATTATGGTAAACTTTGCAGCTGAGGACATTATCCTAAGAAAGTGTAATATTACATTAGAAGTATGACCTGCCAACATAAGCATTTCTGTTCATTTTCCCATGCTAAATTAGACTAAATTATGAAAGATGTGAAATAAAATGTGCCTTCTAGTTTTCTTCTTCCTAATTAATATTCAAAACAATCAAGAAGAAAAAATGAATATCCAAATCATACATATGTATATGCCTTTCAAGCTTTATAATAGAGGCAAAATAACCCCTTACTTGGTTAAAATCCAGCTTAAGAGTCAACATACAAAGGTGACTGCTGTATAATATTAGACATATCTGTATTATGTGGGCATGTTACTGCTCCACCAGAATCTCTCAATAGTAATTATTATGCCAAGCACCCTGTTGGCACAATTACACTAAAGCTCTAATTAGTAGCAGTAAGATTAGAACCCCTACATGTTAAATCTGTAGAGGCAAAGCTGAGTGAAGGATTTAAAACAGTTTCAAAACATTGTATTGTCTTTATTACAGTCTTTATATTTCAGTAAAGAAGGGTTTTCTATAAAATGCACTTAAAATAATCTGGTTCTGTCACTAAAAATAGGAAAGATAAGGTAATTGCAGTCAAACCTCAGTACTCTGCCTCTATCTAGGTGCTTTATATCTCAAGTGTCAAATCCAGTGAACTCTGGTGGAAGTTACATCCTTCGAAGCTTTTCCTTCCATGAATTGCTGGGGTTTGGGTGGATAAAGGCTTTTCCTGCTGCCTTCAGTTCCTTCTCAGTGACTGCTGAGTGCTCTGTGCTGGAAGTGTCTGGCACGTGGCAAGTCTTATGTCACAACTTTATCGGTAGCTAAACATGATCCTTGTTAATTCACGCCTTTCTCCATTTCACTCTTCACCGTTTTTTCTGTAAAGTAATGAAAACACCAAGTTCATTGTCCAGCTGCAGCTTTACAGACAGCACACAAACACTGGGCACTGCCAGTCTGAAGCTGCTCCCTTAGAGAGGACGAGCAGAAGCCAACACAAATGGTATCAAAGGATTGATTCCATTATTTGAAAAGTTGTGGTCTCACCACCTGTCCAATACAAGGAGATTTTAGCAGATTTGAAATGACTGATGATGCATCCTCATCTACATTTGGTATCTACTAATTCTGAGTTTACTGTATAACTCTTATATACTGTTTTTTTCCTCTGATGTTGGGTCATTAGATACAAAATATTCAAGTAAGGGATCAGTTGATTCTTAGAATAAGTAGAGATTACATGCCTAAAGCATTCTACTTCTGTTTCTTAGTATACTTTGTATTTGACAGGGAGGTAGCCTGTATTTTCTGGATTCTCTGTTTTAGGAACAATTTCTTTAGCTGTGCTGAACTGTAATAATGATTCCCCTCATCAATTTATTTATTCTTTTTTATAGCATATGCCAATTTCTCACTGAGAAAATGATTGTATGATTGCTTTGTCTTAACGTTTATTGATTGCATAGTGCCACTACCATTAATGAAGGAAGCTGGATGCAAAGCTAACTGAACCTGGTGAATATATTCCCACTGGCTCCAGTAAGATTTGAATTATGCCTACAGTGGAAACAGACTTTATTGAACTCTCCTCAAGCTTCTCCTAAGGGGACGAGGACACCTTTTGTGCTTCTTATCTGGATTACTTTAGAGGCAGAGTTTTGAGCAAAACAGGAAGGCAGGGACCCAGGAATTAATTTTATGAGGGATCTGACACGTCACCATTTCATGTTTCAGGATACTATTTAATGCTATAGTACATCTCACTAACTTGGTCTGACAAAAGAAACACAAGACAATATTGGGAGTGAAGGGGTTGCCTACATTTAAAGGTTCCTCCTACTGTGTTTTTCCCCAGTAGAAGAGGGACTCTCACATGACAGTACTGCTGTGTTTTGTCAGCCCAAGAAGAGACATTAAGGTATTTTTCTGTATAGCTTCAGGCTGGTTCAGTGATTTGTGCTGCTGCAAGGAGCAGCACAGAGTACAGTCTCCATTACATTGCACTAACTCCACTCAGACAGCCTCGTATAATCAATCTAGTTAAATACCTTTCTTTGTAAATGCCTGGATGTTGAGGGCACAGGTGAAAATCATCAGTGCTCTAAAGGTATTGGGTTTTTATATGTATTATTCAGACTTAATTTATATACAGTCATTGTTATCTGTAATATGTGGCAGACTCAAGAGCCTGCTGTCTTAGTTTCAATATTTACCCTAATTTTTTTTTAAAATATATTTTTAGTCTCAACTGCAGGGAAGAAGGCTTGTAAAGCAAAAGAAAAATTATTTATGAATAATAAAATAGCTGTTGTTAAATAACATATTTCATTATTTTAATGAATTCAAAAATTGTTAAAGTTCATGTTTCTCTCATTGTTCCTGCTATTAAATGCATATTAGTGTGGTCATTTTTGTTTAATGGAAACAAATAACAGTTAATCTTATTGGGAGGTTAAGTGGGTTTACTCTGTAAAGGGCAAATCCCAGATGAATGTTTTCTTTTTTAAAGAATAGCTTTAGTCACTGACAGATGGTCTCTGTCTGAGTCTCCCTGTAGACAGATACAGTTTCTTTTTACACGTTTATGAAAGTTGTAGATACAGATATTCAGTAATATGCTGTTGTGCAGGACAAAGAGCAAGTCTGGTGGATTGATAGGATTAGATTTCAGAACAGTGACATATGGTTGGTTTACCAAAGTGGACAAAATTTGAAAGGAAAAAGAAGTATCTACAGCTACTCACATAATGGAAGAACTTCTATTTGGCCAATTGCCTCTTACACAAGACAGTAGGGTAACTCTTATTTAACTCTGCTTAGAGCTGGGTATATCATTATTAGGTTCTGATTGTGTGCATTTCTGGCTTTCAGATAACTCTGCAAACAAATTGCCATGTAATCTTAAGTGCAGAAAAGCAGTAATGCCTTAATTTAGAATATTGGTAATTTGATCCCTTGCCCTAACCAATCAGATATCAATATCACTTACATGTCTATTGCAGATTGGTTTTATAAATACAAATAAGAAGGAGGCTGCATGATAAGCCTGCATTTTGCTTACCCTGTATGCTACATGTAAAGTTATAACATCATTATAACCTTAATCAAATAACTATACAACATATTTAGAGGTAATTTGTCACAGTAAAATTATTCATAGGTGTCTTGAGTAAGTCCAGTTATATTTATGTGTTATGCCATACCATGTTTTTTGGCAATGGAGTTTGCTAGATTTCATAGATTTACTGTGTCTGCTTTTTTTATGACTGACATAGCAATAACCAGATTGCAAGAATATTTATGTTGTTTGTGGCTTAGCAAGATAATTAAAGGATATAAATTAATCAAGTGCAATTAATTAGAAACTTTATGTTCACAGCAGTCCTTCTTTGCATGTATAATTTATATGTATTGATTTCCCAGCTTTCATTAGCCTATGAGATAACAGCAAAAATGCATTAGAGAAGAAAATGTACAATTAGCGTGAGAGTGAACCCTGGCATAATTGATAGATCAGCACATGTTTGGGGCAAATATAAAGCTTTGTTAACTGTCATAAGCAGTTAGAATTGATAAGTGGTATTTCACTACATATCTCTCAGCTGATTAATGGTGTTTTTAAAGAGTCCTCTTAATGGGAAGCTGATAGGTTGGTTGAATTTACATTTTAATCAGAGTATTTATGATGGAGGCAGCCATAAGAAATTTATTGGCACAGTGGTAAGGACCTTCCCTGAGGGATTTGGCGAAAGAGAAAGCATTTTAATATGGCTACTCACCTTCCCCTTCTTTGTGTGACCTGGTCAGCACATAGGAAGGGCAAGCCTTTTTGGCTATCAGCTAATAACTGTTATTAGGGGAAATTTCAGTTTCTACTGTGCTAGTTAATAAGGTGAAACAAGGATGAAAACCTACAGAATATTGCAAACTTACTCAGGAAAGAGTAGCTCTGTTAACAATAGTCCTTAACAACTACTTGTGGATCCTTACTGTGTGAGATACTGTGTTTTAGTTATAGTTTTGTTTAAACACTTTCTTTTATACCTGTAGGTCCTTCTCCTGTAGAACTCTTGATCCAAGCTAGTCTCTGATTATCTGCTGAACATTTAGAGTTGGTAGGTATGTGGGAATAGCCCACAATTTACAAGTGGGGTTTGTGATTCATTGTTCAAGTGTCCTTTGTTAGAATCTGTTTGTATGTTGCTTAATAAAACGATATCTGTTACTTGCAGATACTTGCTTGAAACTAGAAGCTTTCAGATAAAAATGTTTTTAATTCATACTTTTTATTTGAGATTATTTTCTGATTTATATCTCTACACATCTGCTTTAATAAAAATATCTAGCTAATACACATATTCTTATATTCCCAAGCTTCTGCCTAGCAAATAAGCAGTTTTTCTAACCCAGTTAAACTAGTTGCTGAAATGGAGGAGAGCTAGACTCAAAGTATCTTGCTTTACTGTTTTTATTGACATGTCTCAGAAGTTAATAGCCTCATGCATCACTTTCTGTCTCGATGAATTCTATTTGATTTTCTTTTGTATACCTATTCCACAGAAAAAGCAATCATTGGGTTTATTTTGTACATAGTACATTAAATAAAGTTTTTTGGTTTAGGTATTTCAGTTTTTCATTTTGTTTTACACTGCTAAATTAGAGAAGTTGACCAGTAAAAGTAATTCATAGAATATTAAATATTTGATATAAAAACAAAAATTATATCTACCTATGAAAATAAATTAAGGACCCCATGCTTAAATATCATAGATTATGTCATTTTAGCCATATCAGATAAGAATCTTAGGCCATATATAGACACATTAGTTTTGTATTATAAATGTCTTAATTATTCAGAGTTCATTAGTTTCCTTTTTTCACAACTCAAAATAAATGAAAGTTGGATGAGTTTTGCTATTCAGTAGCAGCAGCTACGCAGCATCACCAAGTGACAGTTTTATAGACAGCATGGTAATGGCTTATTCCTTTAGAAAGAAGGAGACAAAGTGATTATTATATCACTTATTATTTTAATGCAGAAATGAGGGTTTCCTGCATTTGTAATTTAGATAGGTTGCCACCTTAATGCAAAGTTGTCTTTTGTATTGTGTCCTTACTTGCTCAATTTGCATTATGCCTGTTGCTTTACACAGTATCTGTGGTTGGATTTGTTGGCATTTTGAAAGTGAGAACTATTGTTTCATCTGTCTGGTGGCCCCAGGGAAGAAGAGTATCAAGTACTGTCTGCAATACAATTCCCTTTTTGATTTATAGCTACAAGAAATATAAAGTTGGAACAAGTACGCCATGATATAATTTAGAATTAAAAACATTTCTGAATTAAAGCAACTTAATTGTAATCCTGCAGGTTTCTTTGTCCACAATCAGGAAAATGAATGACAGAGATATAAACAGTACCTGTGTGCCTATGCTTGATCCCATTAAGCTAGAGGGATTTCTTCCACTGGAACAATCCTCTTGCCGTGACCTCTTTGCCAGTTTCTCTGGTACATCCCATGCCTTTGTACCCATTAGTGACTGGCACCAGTCTGAAATGGTGCTTGCTCAGATTTTGGAATAATGCCCTTTTTTGGCATTCTTACCACTTGCCAGTTGAGAGTCTGGGCAGCTCCCCCACCTTCCCTTGGTGGAGAAGGCCCTGCTGGGGCCACTCACAGTGGCCCAAAAAAGGCTTTATTTCCTCTTGTGCCTGTGACATTGCTGCACCAGGTTGTATGTATACCTTGAGTGTATAATTGCATGTTTTACTGGCAGCTCGCTTCCAAATGAACCAGGTTTATGTGTAAATGTTACAATGGTAGCTAAAAACACAATCTAAATTTTTCTACATATCATTTTAAACTGAGTGAAATAGAAAAAAACCACTACATTGATATTTTAAAGGGAATAAAAGTTTCCTTGATCTTCAGTTTACTTGGAGGCTCAGATGTAATGCAGGTGCTTGTTGCATAGCAGGTATGTTGGATAGATACATAAAGATGTCATTTTCTTTGCTATGCTATACTTCATGTCATCTTGAGAATAAAAATGAAAAGAACATTCTAAGATTTTTGTGCTAAACTGAGATGGCATTTTCCAGTTAGATACGTATTTGTCTTATCTAAAATGTTAGACAGGTATACTATGAGTAGACAACTTGAGATTCTCTGCTTACAGATGCTATGTTGTTAGTATATTTCATAAGCAAAGATGGGGATAATAGCTTTATCTGAGCAAAATACAGAAAATATCTATTAGTCCCACTAGGTTGTTGCACATGTACTTCAGCATTTTTTAACTGAAAAATCAGGCACTTTTATTTTATAATGGTTCAGGTTCTCTCTGGTTTAATGCTCAGAACTCTCTGGGAGTGAAATGTGACAGTATTCCAATAGAAAAGATGAAGTGGCAGCAGTGTGATAAGGATGTGGTATGCAGGATGTTGATGTGAATGTATTAAATTAGTTTATATGCACCAGGAGAAGAGCTACTTGAGCAAGGTTACTGCCTACTAACCACTATAAATTCTCCAGTGAATGGGAGCATGCCCAGGATTTTACATGTGATTTTTTTTGATGTAGGATCCCCATCACTGGCTGGCTTATAGTAGCAGCTCTATTCAGAGCCTTATACTGCAAAAGCAGTTTGAGGGTGCTGCACTGAGCAGTTCATGACATGGGGGACATTTCAAACAGTACCTAAAGAAGTCTCCATTTCAATGTGATGGCATTATGGATGCTGGTTGTTTTCTTTGCACATGTCAAATGTAGCTAAAATCTGTCTCCTATGCAGTAAATATAATTTCTGAGAGGCAGGACACTGCATTGAATGTTCTGTGGGAATTTCAGTGTAGAATATGCTTCTGCTGCGTCCTCTGCAAAAAACCAATTTTTGTACAGGATTATCAGGACAGTTTAATGGATTACATAGATGTTGGCTTCCTCGGTTTTCATCTAAAGTCTCTGTACTTTTGTTTTAGAGAAATAATGAAAGCATTCTTCTGATCAAGCTGCTTCTGCAACTTTTATTTTTGTGCTAGCTGATTTAAATTCACAGGTTAATGGGAGTAATGAGGGTAGAACAACTCCATTTCTCAGCAAAACAGGCCATTTACTCTGAAAGAAAGAGAGATATTCCATTATAAATACCTAATGTTTTTGTAATATTGAATATGGTGACGAAAAAAATCTAATTGGTCTGACTGATTGATGGAGCCAAACTTTCTGAGGTTCTGGAGGAGAAAAGAAAGGAATTGCAAGAAGAAACCTCAAACCAAACATGCAAATCTGGGCTTACATGTAATGGAAAGGGATGTGGTATTTCAGGAAAAGGGAAAAATTAGCATGTCCACTTGAAAAAGCAAAAGTCATTAATACAGATAGCTTTTTGTGAACAACCCTCTTCTATTGCTGGTTAGCTCTATAGATCTTGGTGAGACTTCTGGCAGTGGGCTCATGCTTTTATTTCTTCACACTAAGCTCTCACTTTATTACTATTTGGCCATCTTCTTCACACATGAGAACAATCAAACATTTTGTTTGAAAACTATAAAATGAAATAAAAAGCTTTTCTATTCCTCCAAATTCCTAGAAATTTAGATGTGTGGCAATAAAATGCATAGTCATAAGGCAAAAATAATGTTTATATATCTTAGGTTTGTCTCTTTGTGGTTAGTTCTGGCTCACAGTGGAAAGTCAGAATTGAGCAGTACTTATTTGAAATACTTAAGTGTGAACTTAATCCCATTAAGTTAGTTCTGTAATTCACCAGGGTGCCTGTGTGTGCTTCAGTATGTAACTATTGCTTGAATGTGTGGGAGGAGGTTATGAAACTTTTGGCTTCTGCAAATATTACTGCATTGGAGTTCAAGAACTGACTGCTTTATGCAAAATAGTATTTTTCTAAAAGACTGTTAAATATTCTGCAATTTAAGACCATGTTTTTTGCCCTTTAATGTGTATATCACTTTTTAAATTTTTTATAGACTACGACTGCAAGAGAAGAGAATATCAGCATCTGTGCAGATGGTGGACTCATATTTTCAGGAAATATCTGCAAAATGCTTGGCTAGCCTTAGAATATATGGTAATTACATCTAAAGTTCTTTTTTGCTATGGTAATTCCTCTTTAATAAGAAGGGAATTTTTATTTAGCAACAGCTTTGTCTGGCTTCCTTTATTATGTTTCCATCTATTTTTGTTCCTGGATTGCACCTGCTCAGTAGTTATCTAATCTTTCTTAGAAGTTTACACTCTCAAGTAAAACCTTTGAAGTTTACACTGATTAGTGTTTTATGGCATAAGAGATATGTATAGTTCCTTCTTTTACAGTGTTAAAGCTATTATGCACCTGGTAGAAAGATAGACATTAAAGTGCAGATGACAAACCTTTAAAATATTTAGTAGATTAAAGTACTGAATTACTCCCTTCTTCTTGTTCAAGGTCCTTAATTTTACAAAAAATTCTGCCAGTTTGGGTTTTGAAGACAAGGTCCTTTCATGTGTGGTTGTACACTGGCAGACATCAGACATTTTGCAAAATGTAGTAGACAGTTATAGAAATCCACTTTTTAACTAGAACAGTACTGAAATATTGCTGATTCTAGCACTCTGCAGCAGCATTGAATTTTCTTGAAAATGTACATGACCATTTTTCATCCAGACACTCTGGGGTTTTTTTGTTTGCAGAAGTGTATTTAACAAACACCCTTGGAAGGTGAATTTTGTGTAATTTTGAATACAACATGTCTGTGTAAGGGAGATGCTGTTTAAGCAGCTTTTTGTATGCCTATGGACTGAGAAAATATATAGATCACCTGAAAAAGCCTGATTTTTCCTTTTATATAAAATCATCTATACATATATATTTATATAAGCAAACATCTTACTAGTACAAAATCTGCATATTTTTTAGCCACTGGGTGGTAAAAAGTGAAATAATCATATTTTTCTCCAAAATATCCTAAAAGGAAGAGGCTGAAGGAAGTGGTTTTTGTGGTGTGAAATGAGAAACCTTTTCAGATTCCTTGAATAAGAGATTTGCCCTAGCCACAGGAATTGTGAAATGCTCTCTTCAGCTTATTAGTGAAAATGCCCATAAATTGAAATGCAGTTTTGGTCTTCCTTAACAGAGTCTGAACCAAAGGCCATGAATTTCTGTGGCCTTGAAGCCCTTGGTGCTGAGCTCATGTAGCCCAAGTGCACAGACACCTGCTGTCCTCTGTCCTTAAGTTTTCCCTGGTTTTTACATTAGAGGACTTTAAGGAATGTTGCTGTTTTAGAATCTCCTGTGCTTTCTGTTAAAAATGGACATCCATTGCAGTGTTTGAGCTATTGTGGAAACAATGAGTAGTATCAATGTGCCTGCTGGAATAAACAGAGCAGGGTTCTTTGAAACACTTGAATAGCATTAGCTTACACAAATTAGAAACTAAAGTGGAATTGCTCACTGTTCCCTCTTAATACTGGGATATCTTTTGGGAATAAATACATTTTGTTGTTGAAAGTATTGCTATGAATATTTTTTGGCAAAATCACAGGAAACTGTCTTATTATATGAGATAAGAAAAACCACAAAATGATAGATAGCTACTGGACAGCTACTTTAGATAACTACTAAAAACCAATAAAATACTATTTATTGTATATGCAAGCTCACTAAGCAATAGGTTTTCTCTTGGGACAGGACCCCTTTCCCTAAAGATTGACAAATGGAGAGACAAACACGTTTTGAAAAAGAATGGACTGGAAAAACTTGGCTTGGAGTTTTGGGGTGGGGTTGTTTTGGTTTTGTTTGGGTTGATTATTTTATATATGGCTGGTGCTGTTGACTGGGATCCGCACCAAGGTGCACTCGGTGTGCTCAGAAAGATGCAATCTGATCTAATCAGGGCTTGGCCTGAGAATGTAATAAATTGTCAATGCAGGACTTTTGCATTCATTTACACTAATATAGAGTGTCTCATTTCTGAGAAGTAAATCACAGTGGCTTTAGTACTTTATTTTCCATCTTGTATGTAAGTAAACTGCAGGATCAACTGGGAGGTTGAATCAATCTGCTATTTATTACCTCGAAATGTGACACCCTATTTTAAGTGCCTTATTCCCTTATGATTTAGACAGAGCACTGCATTACGTTTAAACAGTATAGAAACCAGCTTTACTCATTGTGGATTTTTCACTTGAGATGTGATGGATTTACATTTGTAAAAAACTCTCAGTGCATCATTATATTATTACATAAAATAGAGTTCCAAACAGACTGAAATGGAGAATATAAGAAAGTAATTCTAGATTTTCCTGTCATCTAACCATCTAATAACTGTTAATAATTCTATAGGTTGTTTCCATGGCACTATATACTTGAATAATATGTTATTGTTCAGTGGGGTTTTGTTTGTTTGGTTGGGTTTTTTTGTTTTGTTTTGGGGTTTTTGTTTGGTTGTAGTTTTTTTTTGTTTGTTTGTTGTTTTTTTTTTTTTTTTTGTCTAGAACAGTTTAAAATTTCTTAATAAATTATTTTCCAAGGAAACTATGATTTCTTGCAGAGCACAGGGCATTTCAGACACTTTTCGCCAAATGGTTACTTGTTGTTTAATGCAACTTCTCTCCACTAATTTATGGAAGTGAAAAGAAGAGACTTTGGGTTTTGGTGTTGGTGAGGTTTTTTTGCTTTGAGTTTTTTTTGGTTTTCTTTTTTTTTTTTCCTCATGGAGGTTATGGAATGAGAATTAGAACCTAGTTGATCTTCTAATATTGCATTCTGGGGCCATACACCGCTGTGATCTCTAATAATGTTAACTTATGTCATTGGGATTTTCATCATACCCTTAAACAGAATTTTCATGCGTTCATCTACTTTTTAAGGAATTAATTGGAAACATTCGGGTAAGTTAGCACCTTAAAAACCCTATAGATTGAGTTGCATTAAATGGCAGCACCCATTTTACTGGTTGTCTGTATAATTCTAACTTCTCAGTCACATTGCATATGCCCTAGTTGGGATAAAAGTCTCTCTGATTATTTTTGTACATCTTCTCTGCTATTCTATTTTGTACCTCTTCTCTATTAGAAAGTTTTATTTAACTTCCATTAAGTTGTTTACAAAATCAATGTTATAGTTTTGAAAATATTAAACTGATTAAATTAAGGGAAGGTTTTCACATGCAAATGAAAAAGTAACCCATTTTCTGGAGCTAAGCCTTTGGACCCCAAATCAGAAAAACACTTGAACGTACACTTTTTTCTTTTAACATGTTCGTGTGAGCTTTGACTGTAGTTTTGTCAAGTCTCAGTGACTTTCTTTTCTATGTAGTACTGCAATGGAAAGCATATAAAAGCACCCAAAAGCTCTTTCACTTGCACTGGTTGCAGCCATGATCTTTGACAGCCTCTGTGTTGTTGCAAGTAAATCTTACATTTGGAGTAGAGAATTTGATGTAAGCAGGAAATATACCCACACTACCAACTTCTCTCATGTATTTAGCACTCAAGAAATACCTGCTATATGGGAGTAGTGGCAAAGGGCTAACTATTTTATTCCACAAATGAATGCAGCTGATAAAAATTTTAGCATAGAAGTCAAATGAATAGATAAACTATATTCAGGCACACAAAATTGTAAAGATATCTTGAATCATTACCTGGTACTTGAAACAGTTTTCTTTGACCAGCTTTTTTCCCCTTCCTGTTTTATTACAGGCATACTGTATGCTCAATAGTAAAGAGAGGGGAAAGCATATGGCCTCCTGTTTGAACTTCTGTAATTAATCCTTCCAAATACTATTTCCTTGGAAAGTTATTTTTAATTTTATTACAGTCTGTTCTTGTATTCTCCCACACAATCACTTGGGCAACATTTGTATCGATGAAAACGACATAAAGCGGCTCTTAACTAAAAGGAGACTGCTGTTTTACACAACATGTAAATGATTAAGTGATAGATTTTTATTACTGTTTGTGTGTAGAGTGCACTACAGCATTTGAGCATTAACTCTCCCCCCATCCTGCCCCAAATCTGTGCAGTCCTGTAGAGTGTGTTTAAGATCTTCTTGCTGTTAAAAATCATATGGCTTATTTTTCAGAAAGCTTTTTAAAGCACCAAATATTCCCTTAGAGATAAATTGATATTTCTGTATATATTCTTGTGTTCTGTGGAGTCTTGCAGTCATTGAGAATAAAATTCTTCACTGTGGAATTGCTTAAAAAGAAGCTAAAGGTTATAGCTGTAAGTGATGAAAAAATACTGAGAAATAGAAGTTGATCAGGTTGATCCTATCCCAGTCAGTATCCTGTATAAGAAAAAGACTAAAATACAAAAAAAAAAACCAACTCTCTGTCCATTTCTAGAAAACATTTTTAACACCTTTGTTGTTTGCGTACATAGAGAATTAGAGATGTGTGCACTGAGCATGGCTGCTGGATGCTGCAACCCTGTAAGGCAATGTAGGGGAAGGAACATTGCAAATGAAAGTGTATGATGATGGAGAACTGTAAGGGTTGTATTTCTGAATACCTTAAAATATTTTCCAGAATTCCATGCAAAACAACTGATTTGAATTGTATGATTATTTTTGTGTAACAGAGAACATCTCAAATGATCTTAATTACAGTTGCCTACAAACAATTGAAAGGTGACAAATGCTTTATAGGTATTTTCTGAGGTTGTCTTGAAATGTACATTGAGAGAAAATATTTCTCTGATTTAATCTTGAAATGAACTAGAGTTATTCTAAATTTCATGCTTGTAGATAGCTTATAGTAAAATCCATTCTTTTAAGATGTTTTCCAGAATGTTTCTTTTGTCTCTTCCCCCTCTTCATCCATATCAATTTTTCATCACATTTAGTAAGGGAGCTTTGTACAGCTATATTAGCCTGAATGCTGTTGATTTTAAAGGTTGTAATTGGGAGCATAATTTCAGTTAAGAGGTCTACTGGCAAGAAATAAAACTGACTAAAAACAGTGGACATAAAATGTGGTTTTATTCAAATAAACTAAAGGGTGAAAGCAATGTGTAACAGATATTTCTTAGCAACTTAGTTCCTATTCAAGGATCACAGTAAGTTCACATTTCCAGGAGTGTGTTCAAGGTCTGCCTGTTAGGAATGCTCACTTGTTGGTTTTGCTCTTGAAACTGAAATTGCTGAATTTTACCAGAGAGGACAACACAGGCTGGATTTACACAGGCACAGTCCTCATTAATTCAGGTGGAGTATTAGGTCAGCAGCTCTGCAAAACCAGGATTGGGTAGTGCTATGTCTGCAAATTCAGTTCCTGTTTTTCTTCAAAGATATGCTTTTCAATTCTGTCACATATAAACATTGGGTTTAAATGGAGCACTTCTTTAAGGCTAAATGAAGTCATGCTTCTGCTGAATAGCAACGCTTTTTCTTAGCCTACATATATGTATTATACATGTGAAATAGAGCTGTCTAAATGTCAACTTTAAACTCAGGTGCTTAAATAATATTAGTTATCATGACTAGTTCATATATTTTTAAGTAAAATTAATTGGATAGTATAATAGTTTTAGGAAACTATTACAACTGCTTTTGGTTTTTTATAAAATATGCATGTGAACTAGCAAAGAAATTTATGTTTGTTAGTTATGGAAAAATCATACTTTTAGCTTTACTCTATCCTTGAAGAAATCTGTTGCATCTCTGTAGCACTAGAAACCCTTACAGCATTTCAAAGCAATATTCCATTTATTTAGGATACACAGACCATCCTCACTGAGAGCCTTAGCCTTTAATGCCATTCGTCTCAAAACACATGATGTTGTCATGTTCCATACTCTAACCAGGAGAAGATATCAGGTTTGCTTCTGGAATTGGCAGGCAACAGTAAGGCTTTGTTAATGTCCTAAACTGTCTAAAATGTTTTCCTTTTCATTCTGTGTTATTAACCTTACTTTTAAGTGGGATTCATTACAGCTCTAAGTGCTGCAGATTTATGATAAATTTGATTGTCAAACAGCAAGCTAGAGCTTAACACCCCAACTGAAGTGATCTGAAGGTGCAGAAATGAACTGGCTCTTATGAATTATCAACTAGTTGATGGCTTAGCCAAATGAAGCTTTGTTATTTCTCTGCACTACTGAAAATAAGTGAGAGTCTCCCAAATTTTAGAGAAAGTGAAATATAACTGAGGACTTCATTACTGTGGTGTTGGTGTGGGTGCTTTAAAAAGTGAAAAGGCAGATGAATCTGCAGAGAAAAAAAAAAACCAAAACACTACCTCATCAAGGAGTGATGATGGAATAAAGCTGATTTTGAAGGTTGTTGGAGATTGAAAAATGTATCGTTGTATGCTTTCCAAGGGGCAATCCTGTTTTCTGCTGGTTACTGTTGCAGGAAGGATTGATAATTGTTTTGGGGGGGAGTGGGTCAGTTTCTATGTGGTAGTTGATTTATTTGAATGGAAACATAAATAAAACCTGCATCCTTTAGCTTATTTAGGATCAGGGCTTTTGAGTTACTTTTGTTTCATTGAAAGACAAGCAGGTATGTCAAGAAAAGTAGCAAAGTCTTTCTTAGCATAAGAATTCCCTCTGTTCCCTCTGAACTGCAGATGGGTAAATATTCCTCAACTCTGAGGCCTGACCTCAAAACTGTAGTTTAATAACCAACTGTAGCTTTAGTAGATTCTGTCACAGTGATCTCTCTGGTCTATGTCACAGAAGCAAGTCTAGTGTTTCTTTAGTACCTGTCCTTCAGGACACCTTTGTCATTGCTCTCCATGACACCTCTGTTTCTCAATTTTTTTTTCTTTTCTCCTGTGCTTGGGTTTCACAAGTTTCACAAGTTTCACACTGCAAGAATAACAAATACTCTTCATACACTAGTTAACATTTTGACATGCAATTTCCTACAGAAATTATATGAAGGGAAATAGGTCTTCAGATTCTAAAGACACACTAAGAAACTCTGTGCCCCATTTCTAATGTTCAGCAAGATTTTGTCTAACAGAGGATTAGAGAGAAGTACTGCATAACCTTTCAGGCATTCATGTTTTGCTTGTGCTCCCACAAATTTAATCTGCCTGAAAAATAGATGATGGAAATGGCTCTAGTTGCAAGCAGTGGGAGGCTTTACCTTTAGCAGGTGAGTCATGACAACATAACATTCCATTTCAATGCTGTTATGCAAACACTTTTTTGCTGTTTTCTTATGATGTATGGTTTGTGCAGAATTTATGAAAGAAGCAATGAAGTAGGGGGTTCCTGTGAATCAGGTTTATATTTAAAATTATGCAGATTTATTGGAGTAGTATTGTAATTGAGCACTCTCTAAAACCTTAATTTATAGGTAGATGTCTTACTCTTTAATCATTCTTTCTCATTGCTTTCTGCTAGTAAATTGTGGTTTTCTTATTATAAACTAGCATGAGGTAAACAGTGAGTTCACCTCACTCTTGTAACCAGAGACAATGTTGCAGGATGACACTTCTTTACCCCTCTTAATATTACCCCTCTTTAATATGCTTAGGTTAAAGAGAACTGATTATAGGAAGCTGTGGGTGCTCATTGGTGAGATATTTTAGTAGTAAAACAGCTTCAGGGTCTGGTCAGCTAACAACCTTACAGGAGATAAGACATAAGTATATATTGAATGCAAAAATGTAATCCAGATTAAAGCTTGCTGGAGACAAAGTATTGAGACCATGTGTGGGGCAGTTAATTTTGCTTTTAAAATACTTCCTCAGCCCACCCTGCACGGTTTGTGTTCTCCTGCATTGGAAAACTGCTCTCTGTAAATTGTAGGTTGTACTGTGCCAGCTGAAGATGAGCTGTCAGCTGTATGATGTAGAAACTTGCTGCCATTTAGGAAATAGTTCTCAACTGCTTCAATAAAAATGGCCATCACTGTTTGAAGAGCACAATTTATTTCTTAATTTGCTCTAAAAAGTGTAGTTAAAATTTGTAGCTCTAGTCTTCAATGCAGTTGGAAGATTTGCATTATGAAGTAAAATATTCCAGTTAAAATAAGATTTGCTCATGAATGATTCATTTGGTAGTTATTAAATCATGTTCTAACTCTCACCTGCCATAAGGAATTTATCAGAGTGTGTTAATGGCATGGCAAACAGCTGGCTGTCTATTAGCCTTTTAAAGCTGGAAAGCCACTGGACAGTTTACTGTTAGATTTCTTCTTTACAGGGAGTTTTTTTACAAGCTGGATGGTGTTGGAAGGCACTTTGCTTTTAGTTTATGAATACTTTATTTCTGTGGTAAAGAAAGCATAAATGAGGTTTGCATACCAGGAAAAGTTTAATTACCACACAACTAGATGAAGTGGCAGTTGGATGGCCAAAGGACATTTCAGAATTAATGTGCCATTTGCTCTTGCTGTAAACAAAATCCAAATCTGCTTGCCCTTCCAAAGCTAAAGAATGAGCTTTTCACTTGGGAGTTCAGCATAGAATGGGAAGATGACTGAAGTTATCAGATGGGAATTCCCTCAGAACTATGCTTTGCCCCTTCCTTAGTCTGGAGCATGTGGCTGCATCATTATCTCTGCACTTGGTGGGTTGGTTGGTTGGGGTTTTTACCTGTGTCTGTGTCCAAAGGATGGCAGCAGCAGTTTTGAGAAATGTGTGAAGCGTGTGCTCTACTGTCTCTGTATGTAGATGGTTCTGTGATAAGACAATACTCATATGCCATTGAAATGAAGAGGAAAGTAATTGTCCTTAAAAGGAGCCAATAGCAGGGTAGAGGTTGTTCCTTGTCTGGATTAAAGACAGGAGCATGTAATCTAAAGGTCAGTTCTGATTAGTACAAGGGTTGATTATATGGTTAAATACAGCAAATATGTAGAGTATTTCATAAGGACTTCAGCTCTTGCTTGGCTATCAGCTCAGTGGTTCTTTCTCTTTGTTAATAACGTCTGTTTTCATTACAGGATTGCCAGAAAATTGGTGGGTATGTGTGCCACCAAGGCAGTCCACAGAGCCCTGAGATTGCAGCTGTACTTGCAATTTTGTAAGTGTTTGAGAAATGGAGTTTACCTCAGTGGACTTTGCAGGTAACTTGTGTGGGTCTGCAATTCAGAATATTCTATGAGTAGGAGATGTAGTTTATATAGTAATATAATTCCTCAGATAGTATCTGTGCATGTGATTTACCTTGTTGGTGCCCTGGGCCCAGGCAGAGTCCCTAAATAAGTTACTGGGGCTGTGCAGGGATGTTGTGTGTCACCTGCAGGGATCTCTGTTAAACAGTAGATTCCAAACAGACTGAACAAAACAGGTGCCTGATACAGCTGAAATACTTCATAGATAATGCAGATTTTCAAGTGCTAGAGAAATACAGACATTTATATTTTCATTTCTGAGACTACTCTTCAATGCTACCCTGAACTTAAAGTTTTTCAAAAGAACAGGAGTGCTGCATATGACTAACCCTTAACTTTATTTCCTTGATGAAATTCTTTGGTAACAGAAGGAATTCATTCCTGCCTCTTTCTCTCCCTGTGTACTGATACTGGGCTTCATTCCATTCCAGATTATTTCGATTTTTTAAAATTTTTTTAGTGTGTGCTCAGACAAGTTGTGGGGCTTTTTTTGTTGTTTTCCCTCCTGAGCTCATTTATTTGCTCTTTGTTATATTCTTGAGGGGAACATGATCTGAGGTCCATAACAGTGTTTATATAAGCATGCAGTCAAAACTTCATACCTGCATGGCAAGGGTGTGGCTTTTAATTATATGCTGGGTATAAATAGCATGAATACAGTAAACAATTTGAGATAGATTATGAGATACTATCTTTCTAATCATGATCCTTGCCAGTTGTAATCCTTAGATAAGATTCACACTTCCTGACTTCACCACTGATAAGATAATAAGGCGAATTACACTCAAAGGGCCTCCCAATGTCACTTAAATCAGTCACTTGTTTTTAGCATAAGCTCTGTGGAAACAGAAGCAGAAGGACTCTTACATAAGACTCATTGCTAAACATGGTGTTTAGCTATACATGAGACACACTCAGGGAAAATCTCAGGTGACAAAGGAAGATGCTTCAGAGCATTAATCCCAATATAGTAACTTGCCATATACTGACAAATATATCCAAGCTTAAGTAATTAAATCTTTTTTTGAAGACACTACTATGATAAGGAGTAAGTGTCCCAAGCAGATTAAATTTCTTTTTCCTCTCACATTCTGCAGTTCAGCAGCAATCAGTCTGAAGCCAGTCTCTCCTTTCCCTCTTCTGATGCTTTTTGTTTTCTTTTCTTTTAAGACCTCTGGGGTATGCTTGAACACTTAGAGTGGCCTGGGTATGAAAAAAATAGATACATTCTTTGCTCTCTTAAATGAAAATTCATCACCTCCCATTTTTTGTGTGCTACATTATCTTCATCATTTAATCTTGTTATCTTGTTTTCCTTTTAGTATATCCAGCTTGTTCAGATTGACAGTCTAAATATGCCTTTATTTAAAACAATAGTGTCCTGTGCCTTATATCCAAAATCTTTAGTTCAAAGAAATTATCACTGAAATTGTTGAATATCTGTCTTATCAGTGGATATAATTGCGTCAATAATTGCATTTAAAAGATTCCTGAGAGTAGTTTAACACCTAGGAACTTCTGTTTCATTCCACCTAATTCATTTTGGTTTACTCTTGAATAAGTCAAAAGATGGAGCCCAGATCAGTGTCAGTGCAGCTCTGATGTGTTGTCTCTGTCTGTGTTCATGCATTTATTACAGCAGAGACTTTCAGATGAGCCAAGCAGCCTCTGGAAAATTCTGGTTGTGCTCACTGTGTGAGAAGGGGAGGGAGCCATAGGGCTGTGGGTTTGTTTTTCCCTACTTCTCTGTAGTGGCAGCTTCTCTTCTGCCTGAAAAGTAGTTGCTTCTATTTTTAAGAGGAGCATAAGTGTGAAACTCTGTAACTGATCACATATTTAGAAGCAGGACTATAGACAGAACCTATCTTAAAAACAAGACCACAATAGTTCTGATACATCTAATGGTATTTTTAAATGTCTTTTTTTTTTCTGCCCTTAAATAGGATCTTGTGTCTCCTAACAATTTTCCAATGTATACTCAGACAACAGATTGCATCCAAAAGAACAGTTAGCACAAATAATTTCTCAATTTGAAGTAAGTACATTACTAATGTGGAATAGAGAAATAAGGTGTCTAATTGAATTAATATGGGCATTGTGTCAATAATGCTGCCATTGTGATTAATGAAGATTAATTTCCTTCAGAATGAATGCTCTATGCAACAACCACCTCTTTTGTCAAAGATGAAAAATATCAGTGAATTCAGATTTAGTAGAGTGATATACAGTCTAGGTACTTAGAAGTGCAAATCACTATTTTTTATTTGTATTTTTCTGCTTGGGTTAGGTTGTAGCTTTAAATGCCCTTCTGCACAGCCTGCTGTGGTTCTAGGTGTGCAAGAGGGAATCAAGCTGCTCAAATTCTGCCATTCCAATGGAGGGAAATGACTGATGAAAGGGGAGGGATCTTGGTTTCACCTCTTCCTGTTGGTGAACACAAATGTATGCTCCTTGTCAGAAAGTTCTGCTTCCTTTGAGAAAGCAGCTCACAGTGAGTTTCTGTAGCAAAATGAGCTATTCTACCAATACAGAGAGATTTCAAAGTGTTCTTTGTGTAAAACAAATAGGAAGTGGAATCAAGTTTTTGCGCCAGTGTATTGTTCTATGAAGGTATTTGAGCAAATTTTCCTATGAAATACATATGTGTCAAGTAAAAAGAAGAAAATTTTTATAAAAATAATTTAATAAACCTTTTCACTTTTATTTTTAATTTATCCTGGTAGTTTCTCATACAATTATATGATAAGATGCCTTCTATGAGTGCCTTATAAAGTTTTTGAGTCAATAGTATTAACCATTCGTAAAGAAAACCTAAAGGATTATTCGATTAAGTAGAAAATATTAAACATTTATTGTATATATTCGTAATACTTTTTATAAACATTTTGAGATTTCTTTGAAGAGGCAGTCACTCTACCCAATTTGGTAATTAAGGGATGCTTTTAAATTTATCTTTTATCGATAATAATAAGTGCAAAAGAGAGGTTATGTCTGATAAGGTGACTCCCTATTCTTGCACAACAGAACTCTATAGAATTTCACAACAAAAATCAGTCAATGTATTGCTGAGTTTGACATGCTACATTAAAAAAATCATAAACATGTTAAGAAGCTTAAAGATTTAGAACCTGTATCTTGAAATCCTTGGTTTTCCATGTAAGATTTCTTAATCAAATATGAAGCTGCTATCTGCAGTTAATTAGATTTAGATTGTCTCTGCTGAAGGGCCAGTAAAGAAAAACAACTTGGGTATCAATTTAAATATCCTGGGTTTGCAAAAGGTGATAAAGCAGTACCTGCTCTTCCCACTAGTTTCAGGAAGTACAAGCAATTATCCTTATGTGTATCCTTATATATCTTAATGTTCTGCTTTAAGAATATTATTAAATCCATTGATCCTCTTAGTGAATCAATAATCTGGATAATCATTTTAAATTTAATCTTTCATGTCATAAAGAGATGTCTAGGCTTTCCAGGTAATATCAGTATACAAGTTTTTCCTTGATAAACTGAAAAGGGAGATTGATGTTGATCTTGTATAACCAAAGGATTATTTGGAAGAAAAGAATCAGCTTGAGAAGTAAGTAGGACTGACTCCTGGGTATTTGTAGGATTCTTTTCCTTTTCCCTTACCCCTCTACCTATCACTGAAAAAAGTCTTTGCAACTTAAAATACAAAAAAAAACCCAGTCAACAAAAGCTAAGCCCATGTTCTGCTATAACACATGCAGTTTTAGTTATGGAGCTGAAATTAAGAACTAATTATATTTTCCTAAATGCTGCCTTTTATTGCATTATCTTTTAAAGATGCAAGTAGGATTTTTTTTAATATTGAAATTCAATGGATGAAATTAATTCCACCTAAAATATTCTTTTTTGTTTGTATCTTTAGCTGAAAGAACTACTTGGAATTTGCTTCCTGTATGTTCTCACCTACAGATTGCCCAGTTTGAATAAATTCATTAATCAGAAATAATAATAAGAGATGACATATTGTTCATAGCAGTTTCTGTTGCAGTTCTATGACACCAGAAATTATAAATGTTGGAAAATTACTGAGGGAAAAAAATCTAACAAGGATTAGAATATGATAAATTCTCTTGTCTTAGTTAATATAGCATGTATTAGGTACACATACATGGATTAAATTGCTTTGTATGAATTCATGTCTCTGTGGTATTGGGAAACCTAGGCTTATTTAGAGTTAACATGATTTTCTGAGGATTTTCTATAGGGATTCAGTGAAGGAACTATTTTATTTATAGGACGTTAAAAAATAATGTTCAACTTCTGCTGGGAAAGTCCTAAAGTAGGGGGGAAAAAACAACAGTGTTGTGATAAAAGTATTTGGAACATTGTAAGTGACTGAAATTTATGCTGATAAATGCCTGGAAATCATATGTACCAGAGCAGATTCAGACTGTGAGTCCAGTTGTCATGTGTTGCTCTCAAGTGTGATGGAGCTGCATCAGCAGGGAGGTAAACACAGGTTAAAAAATCAGTTTTTGCTCTCTCCAAAAGTCCTGGAGCACAGGGGGTACTTGGGGGCTGTTTCTAGACAAGGCATAGGAGCAAAGCCACTGGCACTGGGAAAGGCTCACTGAATTCACTGGGGTGGGAATTCAGTACATTGTTACTGGTTATATTTTAGAAATATTTGGTTAGGAAGATCACCAATTAAAATTGTAAACCGCTGTAAAAAAGTTAGAAAAGCAGCAGTGGAAGCTCCTATGTTTTCTATCTGTCCTTGAAGAATGTGTGTGGATGGAGAATCTTCTCTCCTGTGCTTCAGGACTTCAGTCCTGCAGCTGAATCTGGGTTGGAATGTTTTCTTTCAAGAGCCACTGCTGCTGGGAAAAATAGGTTTAATTTAGGTTTCTCTTCTCATGTTGATCTCAGCGCATCTCTCCCTCAGAAGATCAAAATGCACATTGGCTCTCTGATGGCCTCCTTGAGGCATGGTGTCTGTTTGTTTTGTGCAAACCCACTTTTGACTGTATGCTTTGCAAGCTGTGTTTGTCTTTTTTAAAGAATGTCTTTTTTATTAAAAAGATAAAAAGCCCAGATGAGATAGCAGTTATTTCATATGTAATTAGAGGAGGGATGAAATGCCTGTGCTTTTATCTTGAAAAAATTTGGCAGATAAATTTTGGTTTTTCAGTTCTGCAGATGCAATAAAATCCAGAGCTCATTTAAGAGTTCATGTTACCTTATGCAGAAAATATCTTGCCTTCTTTCTCTGATGAGTTAACTGGAAATTTTGGTTAACTGGATTTTTTTTGTGTGAACCTGAGCATAAAAAGTTGCTTTATTTTTAATCCAAAGACACAAAATGCATTGTTCTTGTGAAAAATGTTATTGAATTCTTTTTTAAATGTAATTTTTTTCTAATTAGACTGTGAGTGAAGTAGAGAAGAATACCATGAAAATGTTTGGAAGGCTTGAAGAGAATGTTCATAGTTTTAGAATGGGGGAGGGAGGGAGAGCAGAAAGAATGAAGAAGTGAAAGTGAAGTTACCACAAAAAAGGCAAAAGTGCTTTCTGTACTAATTGTGTTTCAGTATTGAGGAGATGGAATTTTGTGACTCTCTGTTGACTTCCACTATTAGGTGAAAGGGAGCCAGGGATTTTGTTTTAATAGAGACTCTCCTGTAAAGAAAGAGGAAAACAATAGCTAGCTATCACAACAAGCTGATATATACCTTTGATCAGCCAAATGAATGTTGCAGGCATTTCTTATAGAAAGGAGATTGCTTATCGATCTATATCAAAATATGCATGCTAATCCCAGGCAGCAGAGAGTATTTTCAAGTGGAGTTAATAATCTGATTGCTGTCCTGTCTGGTGCAATTCACTGAACTCGAAGCTCTAATCAGTCTGGGGTCTTGCAGTCAAATGTATTTTGCTGCTTAAATTTGGATTTGTGACATTGATTGAAGAGTCCTTGTAAAGGTGTTGACAAATCAAATTGTTTGTTCCAGTAGTGTTTTGCTAGAGATCAAGTCCAAAGTAATAAGCAGTGAATTTGTTCATTACTAGTAGGGTGAAAGGAATGATAAAATTCACCTGCATCATTATTGCAGACACAGTATCAATAAAAGATATATGTTTTGAGTGAAGAAAATGCACTAGTATTTGTGGCTGAATGTGACGAGTGATGAAAATTGAAATACAACATTGTAAGTCAAGGGTTACTTAATAATGGCTTAGAGAAAAAGAATATATTTTTAAAACCCCATCTTTATAAATCAGGGAGAAGAAATAAGAAAAAAAAGATCTGACAGGAACCTCTTTGGATAAACATATTGCCAAAATATCTGCCAAATTGTTATGCCCTGATTTTTTTTAAAAAGTCATGTTTCAGCTTATTTTAATAAAATTGTTTCATCCAGAACTTTGTTAGCTGTCCAGTAGGCCATCACTGACTTGAAGTGGTCAATCACAAAAAAGACTGAATTAAGAAAAGGATGTTCTTGGGAGCTCTCCTAGTTTCTGAGTAATCATAGGATTAATGAGCTTGGAAGTGACCTCCAGGGTCTCTATTCTAAGTTCCTGCTTGAAGGAATCAGCTACAGGATGAGGCCAGTTTAGTCCAGGCTTCATCCTGAGAGCCTTAAACTTCCAGGGATGGAGCCCACACACCCCTGTAGGCACTGTCCTGATGGGAACAGAGTTTTCCCTGTACTCAGCCAGAGCTGAGGCTGTTCCAGCCGTGTTCTCTGCCTTGTGTTCCTCCACCACCCTGCTGGCAAAGGGTTTGGAATCTCAGCAACCTCCAGTGTCAGGCTTGCTGTGAATTTCTGCTGGTGTCAGGTGGGTTATCTGCAGTTTAGAAGCAGACTCTGTAAACAGAGGTGTAGCAAAGGGCTGGCAGCAGGTGTGGGGTGTTTTTAGGAGGGGGACAGAAGTGTATAACCAGAATTCCCAGATGAGGGAGAGCTGGGGAAGCTGCTTTGCTGGGGTTATTAAAGAATGCTGGCACCTGGCTTGTTTGGCCCCCTTGCTGGGTCAGGAAGATTTGCCATCCCAACCCCGGAGGCTATCCAAATTCTCAAATGCCTCTTTTTTTCTCTGGCAAAGCTGTGTCCTTGGAATGAAATGCCTGCTTTTTTTTTTTCCTGGTCTGAAACAAAAGATTGTGGCAGAAAATGTCATTCCAAATGCAAAATACTGGAGGTAGCCATGGATTCCTTTTCTTGAATTTTCTAATCCTTCCTGAAATGGGGCTTTGATTCCTCTTTAGATTTCAGTTTTCCTCCTACTGTGTATTGATTTAACAACTAACCAAATATTATTAAGCATTTTTCCTTTTGGAATATTATTATGTTCTCAATTTTATAGACTGACCTTTTTTTTTCCTCTTGACATGCATGTAATTAATCCCATCAAAAATATTTCTTCTGATATTTTGCTTATTTTTTGGTCCCCCACTCAATTTCAGTGTCTAGGGGCCCCTTCTGTTTCAGAGAAAGGCAGTGAAATGCCTAAGACTGCAGTCTGAAAACATTTTTATTTCTTTATAGTGGTAATTTATTTCCTTTGTAGTCAAAAAGTTTCTCTTTTCTTACAAGAAGGTCTCCTAAATTCAGTGACATGGATAATTTTGCTTTCTTTTTGTATCCTCAAGTAGTCCCTTACTCTCCCACCCACGTACCCCTTGGGTTTTTTTGCAGGAGTTCTGTGTCTGAGAACCATGCCACATCCCACACAATCCTTTATGAAAAAGAAAAAATGTAAACTACATAACCCTTCCAGAACATGTTTCAAAACCACAGCCGCCATCTGGTTTTCCAGAAGGCCTGCTGTTCTTTTCATGTTTAGAGGAATAGTTTGATAACAAACTTGTCTAATAAATATAGAGCTGAAAGACAACAAATAAGTGTTTGCCGTCTCCTGACATTTTTGATGTTTTCCTAATTTATAACATTAAAGACTGTTAAAACAGATGGGGTTTAATATATTCTCCTGTACAAACACATGGCTGAGTTGTGTACAATATCAGTGTGTTGGATTATGCATACACTATCAGATTTCACTTCAACCATTTATTCTACAGAACAGTGTTTAACTACTAGCACGCATTTTTTGGTAATCTGTTAACCCTCATAAACAAAATGTAGTGTGCATTGTAGTAAACAAAAATGTAGTACAGCATAATCAGTAATCATCTGTGTAAACACTTTGTTTTATGATGGAATTAATGCAAGAAGACAACTTTGGTCAAGTTGCAAATATTTATTTGGCCATATTTTGTATTAACTGGATTGTAGGAACTGCTTAAAGTCAGCATTGTCTGATCTGATTAAATGCTTAGCTGAAATTTGTCTTGAAATAAAAAATAGTATATCAGTAGGAAGCCCAGATACCTCCCTGAGGAGCAGGAATATGTTAAAAGAGGTGTCTTTGTCTAGTTGGCAAAACCAGTTTGGTGCAGATCCATAGGTACCTTTGCCCCTTATCATTCTTTTCCACTTTGACTCATTGAATTCATAGTTTTCCTAACAGCTCGCAGAATGTTGAAATTTACTGTTCTGAGGCTGCTGTTACACATAAAGGGGAAAAAATAGATGTTATGAAATGAGAGTCAAACAAATAATCTATTCAGTTATTAATATAACAGCATTCACCTGTATTGTCATAGAAAGTTCCACCCATATAATACTGTAACTCATAGTTTTGCAGAACTATTATGATGTTTAATGACTCTAAGGAAACTTTGAAGTCAGCAGTGGAACATCAAAGAAGGTGTCTGTGCCATCCTACTGCAATTCATGTTAAAACATAGAGTAAACACCCTCCTAAAATGAAAATATCGGTGTGTAGATACATACTGTAGCTTACTTTGGTTTTGCTTGGGAAAAACAAATTAAGTGACTAAACCCTGACTTTATGCCACTGTTTAGTTTACCATGATAGAACATTTTCAATGTCTGGTACTTTCCAGAAGGTGATCTGTTGAATTCTGTAAATATGAGAGGAATTTTTCTATTTGGGGTTGAGTGAGACAGAAAATACTGGCTCTGGTCCAGCCAGAGACTGAAAGCACCTGCTAAACTGCTTCTGTGTTTAGTGTGAATGAAGCACTGAACAAGTCTGGGATGAGAGCAGTCAGCATCTATTGAAATCATCAGATCTGTGTAGTCTGAAATACCAATCTACTCTTCTTTTTCAGAATGATGTGTTCTGGATCAACTTTGCAAAAATTGGGACTATATGTAAAATGGCTGTTTTCAGCCTGATTTATTTTGCTTAAAAGTGAGGTTTTCAAACAATTTTCTATCTTAATTTTAACAGTTTGACTCTTTTGTGCGCTGACAAAAAGAAATATGCAAATGAGCTACCATTTTGCTTTCTAGCAAAATATATTTCTGTGCAAACATTTGACTTTATAGCATACTTCAGAGTTCTGTCTTGTAATTATAGGTTAAATCTGCATTTCTCTTTGAATTAACTGCTGAATAGTGTGAGGTTGTTTATACTTGAATTTTCATTTATTCTAGCTCTCTGTCCACCTCGATGTGTACTTACTGTGCATTACACTTGTGAAGTTTGGTTTCATTAACAGCAAAAAAATTTTATCAATATATATGAATGCCTCCCTTCTTTCAGTATCCTGAAAAATCTGTATCTACAGATATTACTTTGTTACTTAAACCATGATTAAAGAACGGTAAGTATGAATTTTGCCTGTATAGTCCAAAGAATCAGAGCTCACAGAAATTCTATTACTCCTGATATCAACTTAGTTCAGTGAATAAACTTTAAATGCACCCAAATGCTTTTACAAAGGAGAATATTGAATGCTATACTTGTAACTTTGTTTTCTGATCCATTTTATTTAAAGCTTCTGTGGAAATCCTGATTTAAGAAAAGATCTTTTATAAGTTTTACTAAATCTTGGCTATAAAGCAATCCACAAGGAACTGCATTTCATGGGTATGTAAATGGCTTTCTTGGGACCAAAATTGCGCCAAGGTTGGTTCTTCAGTGACATGGTTGTTATCTCTTGTAGGTTACCATGCCACTCAGGCTGTTTGATCATGTGGGATCAGCACTGGCACAATCTCTGCCACTGAATTTCCTATGCTGGGTGGTTGAATAGAGACTTTCCACCTGACATATTTAAGTGCTTAAGTATCTTGTTCAATTGTGGCTACAGCATAATGGACAGAACCCAAATCTGTGAAGTGAAAGGTGCCTAATTTTGAAAATTAAGCTTGGCCACAACAACTTATTCAAGATATAGTTCATAATGGAATTTTGCTTGTGACATTGGTGCCCAGCTCAGTTATCTAGTTATGCTTATGTGTGTTCTAAGATTTTTCACTTCTAAGAACTTGATCCTCAGCCTGTAGCCATGCAAAATTCCAGTCAGTATCAGAAAGAGGGTTCTAAGGACTGCAGATTTTATGATCTTAAATAACTTTGTTTTT
The DNA here is from genome assembly GCF_000277835.1 of Geospiza fortis. NCBI lineage: Eukaryota > Metazoa > Chordata > Aves > Passeriformes > Thraupidae > Geospiza > Geospiza fortis. The sequence continues at coordinate 1,770,492 of NW_005054415.1, read as the reverse complement.
CTCTTCCGCTATATTCTGAAAAGAAAAACACAACAGACAAAAAAATATAAAAGCAGCCAAAACAAATGTGTATTGGGATTAAAATATTCAAACTCTGAAAGCTTGAATTTTACAATTCCTTCTAGCCTTAAAAGTAATATTAACCCTTAAATGTTACATGATTGGATACCTATTCATATATGGGAAGCTGAATTCATATTAAATTTCAGATTCTGGATGTTTAGGAACTAATGCTTTCTTTGGATATCATTGTGATAGGAAAAGTTTTATTTTTTTATGTGGATTTTTTTCTCTTGTGTTTTGAATATTGTCAGCTGTGTAACCCAATGAATGATTGAAGTTATGCTGTGGTAGGGGTTTTGCTAGGTCTGTGTTTTACTACATTTATACTGAATGTAACTGTACCTTTTGTGTGCAGGAAGGTCTGCTTTGTGTACTCTTTGCACCTTTTATTTTCTTTGTCTGTGGGAAAGTATGTAATTATCAATCTATACATAGCAGAAAGAATATATTAAATCCTAACCAGTGTAGTTTTGATTTTAAAATATTCTGGAAGCTTTTATAGTTTGTTTTGAATGAAAGTATGAATATTTTTCTCAAATCTTACCCTTTCCTTTCAGTTGAATCCAAAAATGTAACTGTTCTTAATTGTTGCATGCAGAACAACAAATCCATAAGCTATAAGCTGACTCAACTGGGGTTTACTTTATAGACCACCAACAAATGTAATTGTATGCTGTACACTTGATGAAAAGTACAATATATATCCTCTCAGTAAGGGTTCTTTATTATGAAAGGGCTAGGTATTGCTTGGGTATTAACTATACTGTACTAAAACCCATAAACACCTTTTTACACATAGAGTGCACACTTCAATGCAACAATCAAATGCTTTTCTATAAATAACAAACTTATGGAAAAAGAGGCCTTTGATTGCTTTCCAAGAATGCATTGAAACCTTAGAGGGACTTTATTTGATTCCAGGAGTTGAGTGCTGGTTCGTGTATATCAATATTAGATCTCATAATTATTAAAAAATATGCTTTTATTTTAATATTGGACTATGCATAGCTTATAAGTTGAGTTTATCACACTATGAAAAATTTAAGGTTTTTAGGTAGGGGTCTACATATTTTAGCATTCTTAATGAACAACAGGTAGATTTTTTTCTGTGAAAGCAATATAGCTACTAAACACATGTCTAAAAGTAGTGTCAAATACGGGGGTGAGGGTTGAAGGGGAACTTTGGTGATTACTTGAAGTCACGTTTGTGCTGAGCTTTGGTGAAGTGTCAGACTCCCTTCCTACAAAGAATTACAGTGAAAAAAAGCCCATTTTGTTTTATGCTTGGAACAGGTGACGCCTAAATGCTAAGTGTGCATTTGGTTGAATGTTAGATGGGAGCTGCCCGTGACATCAATCACTTAATTTCATTGTCAGGCTGAGAAAGCAGCAGTTGTTTTGTCTAAAGGTGGGACTGAGTTATGTGTGGCCTGACTGCACAGCAGATGGAAGGTGGCTGCCTCTGCGTATGAATGGTGTCATGCAGCTATTGACATACATGCTACAGATGGCAGTTTGTAACCAAGTGCATAAAGCTGAGAACTGCAGCACAGGGGTGCAAGCCATGAAAAGCAGTTTGCCTGCTTTGCACTACCCTGTATATGCTCTTGGTGTTTATATGAGTGGATGAATAAAAGGTGGCTAGCACTGATGTGATTCTTTATAGGAAATCTGACTCATACCCAAATTCTAAAGCTAAACCAAAATAGAGTAATTATTTCTTTAAAGGAGATGTAGGAATCTTTTGCACAGTAAAATATAAAGTATTTATTTAATCCTTGAGAACTTACATTTTTGAAAGAGCATCTGTTTTTCATTGAAGATGCATTTTTCCCAAACTGTACATCTGGGAAGCTTGAGTCACAAGGAAGTTAGGAACTTGCACAAAATGACAGCTTGCCTTAAATGAGGAGTCTTGATCTCATAGTCTGGTGGTTTGCTCTTGTTAGTCCATCACAATTCTTCCTTCTGGCTTTGTAAAGCATGCAATTGAGAAATAAATTGTTTTTTTTTTTTGGCTCATATCCTCATTAATGGGCACCACTGGCTGGAATTACTAGTTTGACTGGCTGATTTGTGTTTATGGAAGCCCATTGGCTTTCACGTACTTTTGGTTGGCTACAGGAAAACCTTCATTGTTTTCCAACAGCTTGATTTGAAGAGTGAAAGAAACATCAGTTTTTCTGCCTTATCCTCAGGGACTAGGGATGATGTGGTATTTCTGTTTTCCCAGGTTTTCTTGTGTCCTTGCTTTAGTGGGTCAGTAGTGAGACAGGCTTTTGTGTTTATCCAGCTGTATAACTACCTGTGAATGTGCAAGTTTCCAAATGGCTTCAAGGTAACAATTAGCTTCTTATAAACACCTATGGGCAACCATTTTTAAGACCTAGTTGCCCAAGGATACAGATTCTCTTGTCAGAAACAGAATCAAATCATTTTTTATAATGACAATGATTTCACTCCAGGTTCTTTCATTATGTGTGCTGTGACTTCATTGGCAGAGAGCTGGCCATGGTATTTATTTCAGTACGCTAATCCATTCCTGTGAGAATTGGGTTTTTGAGGCTTTTGTAACTTCAGCAGTTTTGCTAGGTAGCTAAAACTTGTTAAGGTGTTAGAATAGATGCCTCATTTGCAGAGAATTACAGTGGATTATGTTATGACTTGGGTCAAATAACTTCCTATCTATCTGTTTCCTCACTATCTTCCATAGTGAGATTCTAGACCGCTTCCAACATATTGAACTCATTCAAACTCAGCTCTTGACTGGAACTTGTAATTATTTATTACAGGAACTCATCTAGAGCCAACAATCTGTTCACAGGCCTGTAGACCTCTATGCAAAAACATTTTCCCAAAGGCTGTACTAATTAAGGAGTGAACACCTCAATGTTCCTTTAGCACCTGAAGTAATTTGAAAGCTATGGATGTGCTGTATGAACTATTCATAAAGAGGCAGCTGAGAAAAGCAAGTTTATTGTATCAGGGGGTTGCATTCATTACCCTGAAGGACAGTAAAAGAAATGTGAAAATCCAAAAGAAAATTGAAAATTCCTGGTTGATAGGTAGATATCCAAAATAAGCCTTCATAATCCAGAAGATACATAAGGGAATGGGGGAAAACTATATATATTATCTCTCAAAAGTCTCAGTCTTTAAAATTAAAATAGTGGTTTTAGCAAGAATAAATATATTTAGTCCTGTTATTCTTTTATAAATAAGTGTAATCATGAATACACATGATAGAAATTACAAACTTTTGTGTATCTGAATTTAGCTTTTATATTTGTTTCTAATAATGGCAAAATTTTTTGCTCTTCATGAGCTACCATAAACATGATTTGATGTAGTCAAGACGTGGAGGAGCTTTTTGATTTTTTCAGTCTTATGCTACTGTAAATATTTAATCAAGTTTTAAACATTAAAGAAGCACTTGGGCTCTCCTTGTACAGTTTTCCCGGTAGAGTTGTAGATCTTATTAAAATCATTTGTTATGTTGGTTGGGCGCTTTTAAATGAATCAAGCTTAATACCCTGGTTCTTCACCTCTGAAGGAATAGGTTCAAAGATCTAGCTCAGGTCACAAGGTAAATTAGCTGGGTAACCCTAACACAGCCCCTCGTGGATGGACAAACTGATTCTGCTGTTCTTCCCCCAACCCCCACAGAAAAGTGGTGTTTTCATCTCTATTGAGCGTGTAAAAAGACTTTGGGGTTGCAAGTTACAGGCATGTTTTGGCATTAAACACAATTCTGCAATTGCATGTTCTGTCTTAGAGATCCAGGCTTTACACAGCCTGTTTTCTAAGCATAAACACACTTGAAAGTTTTGGAAATTCCCGTAAATAGTTATCCATGCTCTACTCATAACCTTTTTTATTCAGATAGAGTTCTGTCTTTATAGCAGACCACAAACCTATTCAGTACTCACGTATCAATAACTGTTGTGTTTAACAGAAGTTACTTGTTTTTCCAATGAAGCATCCTTTTAGTTTTTCAGTTCTGCCACTGGTTTCTCATAGAATTGTGATCCCAGACTTTATTAGGGAGTTGCAATCTCAGCTTCAATGCAAACTTGATGCCAATAAACTTGTACCTTGTTTCTCTTTTTATACTTCATTTTTCTCACAAAAATATCCAGATATTAGTTGAGAAGTTGTCTGACTCTCTTCTTACCAGTAGGAAAAAAAATGATGACTTGAAGCTTTTTCTTCTCTTATGATATTGAGGAACAGTTGAAGGTACGACTCTCAGCTGGGAACTAAATGGGAGATACAGACATTAGGCAGACTCACATCAGCCAGCTGCACTGGGGAGCAAGTAATGGTTCTGTTCTTGGTCCACTAAATAAAGTAATGGAACAGCTTCTGAAAATGTTATTTTGAGATAAATATTAAAGATCATCCTGTCCTTTTGGTACTCTTACCCACAGGACCCACTTATCACCCTGAAACTTAATTTTTTTGTCCTCAGAAGGGGAATTTCTCTTTGCTTGTTTTCACAGTGCTAAGTGCATGTGAGATCTTGCCCATAGATTCTTTAATATTTGTTATAAAGTTCTTATTAATTTAAAGTTCTCTTTGTTCTAAAATGTCTGTAAAATAAGCCACAGTAAATGTGAATTTGGATGGATTCTTGACCTCAGCATCTGATCCTGGTCTCAGGGGAAAAATCTTCTGGAGAAATTGTAGACCTTCACATAAAATTGAACCGATAACAGAAAATTAAACCTGCAGTATATTAATTTGCAGTTTATTTCTAGATTCGTTTGAATTTCTTAATTTTATTTAGTTGATATAAAGCCTCTTTTTTACTCTTCAACTGTGTAACTCTTGAAAGAATCCAGAAGAAATAATTGGCTTCTATCTTTTCAGTACTGTAAACCACAACATGGTCTAATAATATTCACAGCTAATAAATAATGCAAGACTGGCAGGCTGTACAACCCTGTTTAACAGCAAAGACTTTAGGAAAGCACACAGAATCTTAAGTTCTTTCATTATTTTTGACATTGATTTGTCATTAAGAAAATATATTAGTTCACGTTAAATTGATCTGAAACATCCATTAATATAGGTGATAGATTCCTTTTTTTGTTTCACTTCCTTGATATTTCAAATTAGGCAATGCAGAAAAAGCTAATTGTACTGAATATTTTTCTCTGATAAATTTAGTTCTGAAAATAGGACTGGAGATCTATGGTGACAGGTAGATGCAAGTCTGAATTAGGCTTGCTGCTAATAAGGTCGGGTATAGTTGACATCATCCATCTATAAAATGGATTAAACATTACTTACCAAAATGTACCAGAATATATTCACAACTATATCTAAAAAATGAATGATCCCATAGTGCCCAGATGTGCTTGGATGGAAGGGAATATTGTTTCTCACCCTTTTTGATATCCCACATGGACTTATTTTTTTATACTGTTGCTTTTCTATACAATTCATGCCAGCTAAAGCTACTTTGTGTACTCTACATGGTTGAGAATCTCCAAGTGCTCTCATTTTAACTGCTGAAAGCAGTTTTGAGGTTCACCATTTTCCCAGAGCATATTTCTTTCTCATTCCTTTCACTGAACTCCTTTTCCGCGCATTACCTGCTTTACTCAAAAAGTAATTCAAAATAATTATGCAGATCTGAGCTAAAAAGACATGTTTAACTTTTTCACAAGAGGATACAAGTCTAGCATTTCCCATACTTTGTTTTGTTCTTTGCAAAAATGTTTATTTTTGGTTTATTATTTGATTTATTATTTTTAAAATAAATAATATATTTTTTTAACTATTTTCAAAGCTATACTAATTTACTTTACTTCCCACAAGAAATTGTTTCAAAGATATGTCACAGAAAGGTGAGGCAGTAAATCATAGTGAGTCCTGTAAAATTATTGGTATTAGAGTATTATATACATATATATGTCTGTATTTGAGGTATACATTCCTAAAAAGGGATTCTTTGAAAAATCCCTTTTCAGAGTCTGCTTTTATATGTAATTAACCTGTTGTTCGTTCAGTCTTTCAGTGAAAACCAGTTCCTTTTCATTATACTCAGTTTATTCTAGAAGGCTCTAAGAAAAAACACCGTATTTACAAACAACTTCCCCTGAAATCTACTGCAGTGCCTATAACATGCAGCTCTGTGTTTTGGACTGGGAGGGTGACTTGCTATGGATGACATTCTGGAGCATATTTAAGCAATTTTAGCAGGTTTTTGGAACCATGGGAGGACATTTATACAATGTCAAAATCTGTACATGCTTTATTGTAATTCTTTGGCATCTAGGTGCAAAAAGCTATCAAATTTCATAGGTCATGTTTCATGTTTGTATTTGAAATTTATCAAACATGGAGATTATCCAGGTGTGCCTCTTCAGCTTCCTCATACTTCTGCCAGGTATGCCATGGAAGCAGGGACACTCAGGAAATTTTTCTGACACTCAGCAGCTACAGTTGGAGTACGACTGAAAGCAGGGCATGCTATCCAGCAATGCCCAGCAGCCTGTCAGCTCTGAGGGCAGATAAAACAGTATCTAAAACTACTAAGCAGTAGGACTGTGTGTGCACTACACACATCCTGAAGTGCCTCACTGAACACGTGGTTTTGACACTGCAAAGGCAGATGGGAAGTAACCTGTTACAGCAAGAAGAAAGAAAAAGAAGTGGTCTGTCAAAATAACGCAGCTGTTTAACTTCTTGTGGCAAAAATATGTGAAATGTGTTGAATTTTTGTTGGTATACAAGGCTGCAGACATTTCTTCAATGTTGACTGCACAAATGCATTAATGCAGATTTTTTTTTCTTTTCTTCATTTTTGTGAAGTGGGAAAGTGACCATATATCCTAATTATTTTTCTAGATAATGTGTAGAGGGTTTCTCTGTGTGGGAGAATGTTTCCCATAATGTTAGAAAATATCTGTAAAACCATCCATGGCTCTGTAAAAGTGGAAATGGAAGACATTTTCCAATATCAGAAAGCTTTCATAAAGAAGATTTTTCAAGCACACTTTTAAAATTACATAATTGAAATGCATCTCTCCATTCTCTTACCATTTTGTTTTAAATCAAAGAATGTCATATTGACACTTCATGATTTTTTTAATAATCTACCATTTATAATGACCATGTTTAATTGCTCTAATTTAAAAAGACGCTATCTGATTGCCTGCATGCATATAACAAAAAACGTAATTGTCTTGTGCAAACCACTGAATAGATTTAGGAATCTTCAATAACAAAATTACATTAATAGCATATGCTATTAAAGATGATTGATGGCAAAATTGGAAGCATACTGGTTTTACACCACACAAAGGAGTACAGTGCTTTGAAGATGGTTCTGAGAGTGTCAACAACGGTACAAAGAAGAAAAACAGTGTAATACTCAAAGTCCCACTAGACTCAAAAAATGGATTTGGTCGTCGTATAGATCAAATTTTATTTTAATTGGGATGACAATATTTCTCTACTTGTTCTGAATATCTCTTGTGTATGTAGTTACATATTTCAACATATATTGTGCTTAAATCTATTTAAATACCTATTTTATCTCACAGAAGAAGAAGAAGACGAAGAAGAAGCTTAACTTATAGCCAGGTATCAGAGACAAAAAAATCTCAACTCCATATTATTTCTCAGTTCATGTAATCTATTTTTTACAGCATTTCCTACTGTGAAAATAAAAGCAAACATGGGTTCTGTTAATCAGTGTGCAATATTCTGACCTTTCAAAGCTTGTTTCTGTATTTAAAAGAAATCAAAACTAAAAAAAAGAATGCAGGGCAAGTCATAACATTCTTAAGTTACTTTGAGAGTAACTTCTGTTTTTATTGGTAGCAAGATTGTAATGTGAAATTCTCTATAACTAAATTTTTACAGCAGGCACATTTTTAAGACATACATTATTATAATTTAATATATGCATATATATACACACATGCACACACATTATTATAATGGCATTAATTTAAATTATATTTACCCTACTCCAGTTTTACATTATAGTTCTGATTTTTATTCTTTGGTATCTTTTAAAATAGCAGGTATTTTTCCATGTCCTTCTGAGATTTTCAGTCCAGGTTTTTAAGGACATTTGATATTAATCAGTTTTCTAAACATTAACATATTTTGCCTATATATTAATATCTAAAGTAATTCTTGTACAACATTATTTTCACTTTTTGTGAAATAATTGGATTTGTACTGGTAGATACATCCAGGAGCACATATTTAGAGTTTTCCCTTTGTTTTTGTTTGGTTTATTGCATTATTTAGTTCTTTACATTCTTATTTAGATAAGTGCTTGATTATAATATTTATTTATAAATCAACTATTTTATGTGTAATAGTGCATAATATCAATGAATATGATACTCCTCTTTTAGACTCAGGCTGATAAAAAGAGCAAGTTCAAAAAGAGCAAGTATTCTTACTTTGGACCCTGTGATTTTTATTCTTTGGGGTTTATTGCTGTGGTTTTGCATCTTAAAATGTACCTACACAAAAATTTAATAAAACCTGTTTGAGAAGGTTTGGTTAATATTGTGACATCACTCATTTTGCATATAATTGATAGATCCTAAAGACAAGTTTCCATTTCTAGTAACTACTGCTGACAAATATTTTTTTTTGCTTTGTTCAGAAAGTTCTTTTGTACTACAAAAGACTTATTGGTGATCTCAGAACTGCACACAATCCTTTCAAATTACCCGTATATTTGTAGCTATATTTTAATACCTCATTAAAAGATTTTAAAATATTTTGAAATTGAAGATTTTTTCTTTTTCTGGCAAGGAGGTGAAGGAGTACTGCCTGCAGGACCCACTTTGTCAGCATGAAACCAGTCTCATAAATTTTTATTGAAATGAGCTCATTAGTTTTAATTTTTGCCGGTTCTTTAGTAATTCAGGGAATAGTTTTCCATTTTTGAAAAGCAACCAATCAATTACTTAAATATATGCATTAGATGTGTGAGCTGGCCTTTCCAAGGATGGTATTAAGGAAAAAGATATTGTTGCCATTTAGGGTATTGGTTGGAGCATGGTTTCTGTGATTGATGAGGACTCAGAACATTTTTTGTCTTTGGTTGGTTGGCTATTCCCTTCCCCACCCTACAAGGTATAAACTTTATTCAGGCCATACTGAGCATCTCTTACCTATAATTAGCATTTCTCTGACTGTAACAGATTCAGTTACCAACTTCGAGGAAATAAACCTTCAGGTGGTGCAGCTCATTAAAAGTGTAACTTTTCTCATACCTGCTCAGTACACAGCATTTTCCAGTGATATGGTGAGAAAAGTACTTTTATAATAGTCACTCACTGACAACATTTGAAGTGAAAATTGCCAGAGTTCTTGATTCTTTACACATTTCTGTGAGTGATCATCATTTCCTTAGAATTCCAGAGTCTTGTGTGAATCATGCCTACGGGGTACATATGTTAGATGTTAACGAGAAAATACTTCCCAGAAATCAAATGGAGGATTCTTAAAGCTTTTGAAGTGCACCTACAAGATTAAATGATGAGATCCTTGTAGTACAGAATGAAGAACTAATTCATTTGAGAGCTAAAACATCAGAATTACTTTAGTCATGAAAAAGAACTTATTATTTATCAAACAAAAGAACTGTTACTGAATAAATGTAAATCTATTTTAGGTGATATGTCCTATGGAGATGCTTAATCACTAATATACAGAAGTAATGTCTGGTGGCATGTTCTTTCAGTAATTTATGTGGATAGAGCTGTTATACCCTATGAAATGCAGCTTGGATAATATATATTTATATATATGTAATGGCTATCAATCAGAAGAATGGCAATATTAGGCACTCATTTAAGTGCATCAGTGAAATGGTCTAATTTTATATGACTGCATATAATTCCTATTGTATGTATCACTGCATTCCTCCCAGCCACAGGCAATCATATAAAATCAGTTATAAATACCTTTATGAATTTCTTTGTCACCATGTTCCAGTCTCTAATTAGTATTTCAGTGGTCTGTCCTATGCTCATATTTAGCATCATTTTTTTTACACCAGGATTCAGTGTAATGCATGCAGGCTTTTAAACTTTCAGCCAGACCATTGAAATTAAAACAAACAAAAAAATCCCCTAGTAAAAGATGCATTCATATATGTATGTTAAATTAGATTTTATGATACTGACAATTTGTGTATTATGTTAGACTTTAAAGTAGGTCTGGTCCTTACCCAGGGCTATATTGCTGCCCTTAATCATGCTATGTTGGACTTTTTTCCACAAGTGAACTAATTAAAATCAATACACAAAAGAATTTACCTCATTAGTAGGAGTGGTGGAATAGGGCTCTGCCTTGTTATTCAAGCCTGGGTATTTAACAGACTCCCGAGATCTGACGGTGTTGTGCTCCTGGTGCTCTCCAAGCAGTGCTGGGAGAGGCAGCAGGGCTCTATTGAGCTCATTTGTCACTACTTACAATAAAACAAGAAAATATGAAGTTAAGGGTATCACAGTCACTTTAAAATGTACCTTTAAAACCACTTTAAAATGGTTCCTGACTGCTACAAAACTCTTAATACACAGAACTATAAATTTCTTGTTTGAACATTCTTGCATAAGTTTTATGGATGCTTAAGAATGTATTAAGACAAATTGTCAAAGACTAAGAGAATTTAAATATAGATGCAGTGGAAAACTTTAAAAAACACGGGTAAGTTTGATGAAATGGCACAGTTAAGGTTTTCAAAACTTGCCAGTCACTTTGGTTGTATTTGTATTTGCAAACAGAGTTACAGTAGCCTAAATTTTGGAAAAATTATCAGAATACACTTAAAGTCTATTCAAAAAGTCACCAAGATTTGCTAAGTTAAAGGACTTAACTGAAAGCTGAGGTCTAGGGTTTTTAATTTAACTTTTTTTTTCATTTAGAAAAGATGTCTGCTGGTCAGGACACACCCCAAAATTGTTGCTTTTTCTGTAATGTGAACAATTAGGGTATCAGTGTTCACAAAGTGGTTGGGAGAAGTAAAATCTTCAAATATATGGATTATATTTAACAGAAATTTTACAATACTAACATGTTGGAATTTCTAAATTCCAGGGGAGAAAAGATGCGTAGTTAATCTAAGCTTCTGCTAACTTTCAATTTTTTTCAGTGAATTAAGAACCAAGGAAGGAAGACTTTGCAGTGATTGCTTAAGCCACACAGTCTTTCCAAATTTCATTTGTCCTTCATTATTTTTAAAATCTTCTACAATACTGGATATTTTTATACTTCTAAAAAATTGTGTAAATATGATTATAGATATCTAGTTTGCTAGATATGTCTGGGTTGTGATATGCTGTTACCTTCCACCTTGAGTAGTCCTTTTTCAGACAACCAACCCTTTACCAATGAAAACATGTGATGGTTTTGTTACCCAGGTTAAGGACACAAGTGAAGTGTTTCAGTTCTCCAGCATTGGTATTCTGAGTGGATACAGAAAAGAAAGTTATTTGAATAGGTGCATAATTGCCATGTGTTCTTCGTGTTTAAATCAAAGCTCCAAAAGCAGTTTTGAATCACTTCAATTCATTGCCAACCTATTTTCTTAATGAATAAATTCCATGATCTTTTCTTCTGTTTTTAATACTCTCATGACGAGAAGCATCTGTAGGTTACTTGCTACTATGAATTGTTAAACTTGCCTAGGTGTCATGGGAATAGTAATTGCTGCTAAAAAGTTGGATCAAATTTTAAGGCCAGTGGTAATATCTGGATTATTTTTTTCTGGCCATGCTTAGAAGACTTAAGCTAAATTAAGAACAGCAATCCAATATTTATGTTTCTGCAGAAAAGATAAAGTAGCATTGAAGTGGTCCCATTTTAATTTCTTATGCAAAAAAAATTGGTGGTTTATTGTGCTGAAGTACTGTAGGATTATGTTACAAATCACAAAGTCATTCCTTTTCCTAAAAGATTCTTAATTTTCCTAAAATGTTTTGTGAAAATTCCTTCACCTGTTTCCTTCACAACCTTCCCCACCCATCCCTCAATTTCTGCTACAATTAAAAGATCGTCAGAAAAATTCTTTGAATACCGTGTATAGGTAGATACACTAAACTACTTTAAGTGAATATCTCCTTCTACCAGAACTCAGATTAAAAATATTTCCAATGCAAATTAATAACAGAAGATAATAAATAAAAGGGCCAATCTACAAAGTAAGATAAAATTATCAGTCTTCATGCAAAGATATACAACACTTGTGTCTAATGTAAGACAATTTACCTTTAGATCCCATTTCCTATTTCCCCTAAAATAAATTCTGTGTGAGTGTCATGTGCTAGTACAAGAGGTAATTAAAGGCCTCCTGTAGTTGTGGTAAATTTTTCAAAACTTTTGTTGCTTGATTTCATCTAAGTCTTATTTTTTTTATTCCAGTACTCTCAAATTAAATTCACACCAAATTTGTCTATAAAAATATTGATGAAAAACTTCTAAACAAGTTTATTCTACTTTGAAACAAGCTAAAGTACTCCTGTACTTACTCTTTTTTTCTCATTCTTCAAGTAGAAATAAAAGCTGCCTTGGTTAATGTGACATCCTTGAGGGATTAATGGATTTTCTTTTTTTTTAACTTATACTATTACAGGTATTTAAGTAGAATGTAAATAGTGTAAATGAGCTAATGTTGCTTAGATTATCTCAAGTCACTGAAACTGTCATTTTATACACTTATAATCTCTAATTTGGAGGGTTCTGAATTTAATGGAGGATCTTGAAGGCTTTATTCATCTATTGACTTGGAAGTTTAGCATCTGCTGGTGAATGATTTGTTCCCTACCAGTGGTCATCCACTGCCATTGGAAGTTGCAGACTGCTCTAAAACTGCTCAGCTAGATATGACATCTGGATGTTTATAAAGAGAAACCTGCAGCATAAATAATTTTAGAAGACAGAATTTCTATGAATGTCATAGTTCTTTGTAGAACGTAAGTGAAGGCACAACATCAGGCATTTGCAAGTGGGTGCTGCCTCACATGAAATAAAGGCTGACTTCTGTTTGACCACTCCAAACCATGTGAAGATCTGCACAGTGTGGAGGTGAGTCTACGTTATATTTGTCTTTAGACCAGCTCACTTTTCCTTTCTTTTTTTTTTTTTTTTTTTTTTTTTTTTTTTTTGTTGGAATGTTGGAGGAAGATGTTTAATGCACTTTAATCTCACTGTTTTGAGGAGAATAGGTGTTTGTATTGTTAAGCTGGTTTCTCCCCATAATTTATTCAGGAGTCTAGAATGTGAGATAAATCGAAGTGTTGTCTGAATGCATTAGAGGAAGCAAATAAGGTATAATGAACTTTTGTCAGGGCCTCAGGATTTCAAGTAATAAAAAAAGAATTTCCTACTAGAAATCCTGTACGATGTTAGGTGGTGTGCATAATGCAGGGGAGATCAAACCTTATGAAGAAGTTTTCTTTCTTAGAAATGTGAGACTTTGTAAGTATGTAATGGAGGCAGTGACAACTCCTTTGAGAGGTGTAACTGAACTCAGCCTGTTTTACTGGAGCACTGATAAGTCTCAGTCTGTCCCATTCTTTTAAAGGACAGTATATTTAAACTCTCAGGACTGTTCTTGTTTCTAGATTTCTCCATGTGTCTGCAGGATGTAGTTATTGGGATTATGAGACAGCAGTTTGAAATCTGTTTTCAGTTTCAATAGCAGCTACTGACTTCAAGGGTCTTCTGAGAATGCCCAGAATTATTGAGCTTATTTCAGCATTTCTGCATGTCAACAATTGTCTTGGACTGGGAGACACAATGCAATAGAAACATGGCTGGTGTACTGCCTGGAAACTATTTCATATACGTGGTACTGTACTAAATCACCCTGAGTTCAGCTATTTAAAAAAACCCCACAAAACAAGTGGTGCCTTTCCCATAGTGTCTTTCCTACACACACACACACACAAAATTAAAATGTTTTGAACGTCTTTGTTACTATAAAACTGTTGAACACTTTAGTGATTATGGAAAAAATGCCAGGAAGGAACAGGCTCATTTCACACCTTCTTTAAGCAGATATATGGAAAAGTCATGAGAGATTTGTGAATGTGATCAATGCTGTTTAAAATTTGGGTCATAGAGTAGAAGGAGAAACTAAGTCTTTAGTATACTTATTATTTGGCTCACAGGTACATCTCAAATGTTAAGAAAAGCAGTGCAACTGTTGGTGCTCTAATCAAAGCAGATTCAAAAACATAGGGAGCTACAAGAAATACATATGCTTAAATAGTCTGCAGAGTTGTTTAACGGAATAAATCCAACACAGTTTCATTACATTAAAGACCAGCTGTTAGGCACAGTCAGGATGCCAATATAAAATCAACATATGTAATCTTGGCCAAGTTGGGTTTTTTCCCCATCAAAAAGAATATTTGTGCCAAGAGCATATGCTGCAAAAGGACTAAAGCACAGTCCCATTACCACTGCAGGGTACATAATTACATAAATTTACCTAAATATGGAAAAATTGTAACAAATAGGGGAGACTTGGCAGATATTTTGGTTTCACATTTGGTATTTGGCATAACACAGTGTCCTGTTTAATTCCCATTGCTGCTACTTAGTGTTTCCTTTAATTGTGGAGCACATGGCAGCTCTTATTCTATTTAATTTTCTCATAGCAGCTCTTACATTTTGGCTACAACCACATTACATGAAAAAAGCACGTAAGTATAGATTATACTGTACTACAGCCTGAGGGTATAGCATATAAAAATAGTAATTTCTCAAGCATAAAAGCTTCTTGAATATAGAAGTTAAACTCTATTTTAGAAAACAAGTACAAGACACAATGCATTTGTGTGCACGTATTGAAAAGTTTTAGTGTCCCAGAGTGGTAGAGGGAGGAAAGAAGGAGGAAGAGCTATTCCAAACCTCAGCTAGTAGCTTTTGGTCTATTTGGCATTCTTTTGCATTTGCAGTCTGGGCAATGACATTGCTTTCCTTCTCTATAACAAATCCCTTATTCCTGTTGTGTATTACACATGGCTTCTGTGTTAAGGAAAATCCTAACATGTCTAAGATTTTCAGTGGCTCTGAGGATAGGTTCAGGGATCTGGTACACATTTAAGGCAGAAAATTAAAAGTGCAGATCAGTAATATGTGAATTTAAAACATGCATTGTTACCAAATGAGTTGTTTGTTTTGATTGAAAGGACTACTGTATAGATCTATTTTGTGTGTTGCATTAAGCAAGATTTTATTTTTCTCCCAAAGCTCACAGAGGTCTTATAAACATTGCATCTCAGTGTTTGATGCACAAATGGTCTCAGGGCAAGTGGTTATCTCATTTTATTATTTTTCTTCTTCTATCTCCATACGTATCTCTGGGCAATCCGAGTGTAAAGTTGTGCTGTAGTGCTGATGGGGATATAGAATGAGAGCCTTTATTCTCAACTGTGGGGCTCTGGGAGCCCTAGTGCTGTGTTACCATTTTAGTGATGTGTTCAGTAGCACAGATCTTTTTGTAAAGTAATTTGGGAACAATTTCTTGCTATTTTAGTTGCATGGAAATGTTGTTGAGAATGATCTTCCAGCTTGTACGGATGATGCCATGAGCCCCAAAGAAATCCAGTGATAGTTTGTTAATAACATTCAAAATGGGCTGTATTGCAGCTTTGAGGGAGTTTGTTCTTGCACTTTTACTTATTGGGTTTTTTTTAATTATAGTGCTTGATTAATGCACTCTTGCATTGCAAAGTAACAGAAAGCCATAGAATAGAAAACGTTGCCATGTATTTTAAATTGTGTTTGAACAAATCTGAGCGTTTGTAGGACAAAAGTTGACAGACCTCTGCAACATTATGATGTATTAGAGTGTTTACTCACCCATGAGGAGAACTGCAAGAGGCTATAGTGGTATGTTATTGCACTACTTCTGAAATGAATATCCAGTGTGCCCATCTTATACAACACCTTGAAAGAATGAATGTAAAATAAGGATTATAATTGAATAATCATGACATCTGTTACTCCAGCACCTCTTAATGGGAAATTAACCAAGTAAATCGCAGGTTCAAATTCTGTTAACAATTCTGTAGCAAATATAGCTGAACTAAGTGGTGGGGGAAGGGTAATGGGGATGAAATTGAACTCTCAGATAATCATTTGACACACCAGTAACTGAGCAGCTGTCCAGTGGACTGATGATCACTTGTAAGGAATTATATTTATTGCTATGTTGTAGGTACCCAGTTTGTGGTGATTGGGATGGGGCTGGGCTGAGCCTCATCCCCAATGGGTACAGCTGTGAGCAGCAGGTGAGCAGCACTGACAGCAATGAGCCATGGAGTGCCCAGGGGCACTGAGCAACCACCAAAGGGAGCAGAGGGCACACAGGGGCAGGGCATGGACAGTGAGGGGCACACAGGGGCAGGGCATTGACAGTGAGGGGCACACAGTTGTAATGCATTAACAGGAGGGGTATAAAAGGCTGGGCTAAAGAACAAGAAGGGCAGATGTTTGCAGCCTTCTGAAGTGACCTGCTGTTACTCTTTATGGGCAGCTGCCTGAAGCCTTCTGGTGAGGTAAGATGTGACTCTGTTTGGGGGAATGCTTAAAGCCTTCTGAAATTGTACTGTGATGATTTGTGTGTTGTGGCTATCTCAACTGACGTATGCTGTGCCGTTATGTGAGGTGGCTTTTTTTTTGGTGGAATTTCTCTTCTTTTATGGCTATTCAGAATCCACGGCCTCAGATTAATAGGGATAATTGGGAAATAAAATATATATTTTTATTTGCGAAATAATTCTCAAATACTGTGTCATGATACTGATAAGTGGAAAAATAATCTTGAACATTTCATCTAGAAATAGCTGTTATAGAGTTGTGTGAGCAATCACCTTAACTCTGAAATGGCTTATCAATGTGGAGTTCTTGTGTGTTAAAAATATCAGTCAAAGCCCCTGTGTAATATGGCAGCTTAATCCACAAAGAGCAGAAGATTATTTTATTACTTTGCTGTTTTTCTCTAAATAACTTGTAGTCATATTTATGGTTTTAGTTGGAGAATGCCTGCATACATTTTCAGGGTGTAAGAATGGCTATCAGAAATATGAAGGAATATGTAATCTGTGGAAAAACAGTAAACCTCATTAAGAAAGGTTATTGCACCTATAGCTTCTTCTCTCAGCGCTCATTGATTAGAGATTAAACATTATCCTTTGTGCTATTCAGATTGGGATTTTTAATTAGGATGTCATTATTACACAGATATACTAAATGCTAAATTGATTTTTGAGACCTTTTGAAATAATGGCACTACTTCTGCAAAATGAAAATCATAATAGATTATTGACTTATACTTGGCTTTTGGTTCAAGGGCACATCTCCAATGTCAATGTTTTCAATATTTTTAGTTTCATGCAAAGAGACACTCATAATTAGGCTTATATTAAAAGTTTGTGCCTATTGACTCATATTTTATTAATGACAATACTATAGCATTGATTGTCCTTGATTTATAATAGCAAGCCATGATGCTTGTTGCTGATATGTAAATACAATATAAACTTTCAACCAGATTATTTTATTTGGGAATTTGAATTCATGCAAGAAGTATCATAAGAGCTTTGGAATTTTAAAGCAGATATTCCCTTCAGGTGGAAGTTGGTTTTAGATGAAGAAGTTTTCTTTTCTCTACAGAATGTGTCAGGTGCTTGGGCTTTATAATGGATTCCTGAAGAAGCTTTTGGGATAGACCTTCAGAATAAAAACAGTATTTCAAAGCACGTAAATACCAATACTTTTGTTTATTAGTGGCTATTTACTTAAATTTGATTCAAATATAGTTAAATTCTACTTTTGTGATCAGACCCATTCAGCCTTTATTTTTCCACAGACTTTGAAACAAACATGTCTTGCTAAAGTCTTTTAAGATCTAGCATTCATGGTGGCTTTTGTTTGTAGATAGACTTGACATACAGTACTTGTCAGGCATTTCCAGATCAAACAGAAGAGCTGGTGTTGACAAATTTGTGTGTTAGGATTGGAAATTCTCAGAATAGGGACTGTATTTCCTAGTAAATTGTGGTAGTTGTTGGTGCATTTTTGTTTCTAAAACAAGGGAAAAAGTCTCCCTGTAGCCAAGCTCTCCAGTGTCTGTCTTGAAAGGGATAATTTTTCTGTGAGGTGGGATGTGCCCATGAACTCCATAGCATTCCAAATAAGTCAGTATTAATATCCAGTATGAGTCCAGGGATGCCTTGTTACCCTACTTGCTGTTCTTGAAAATTGGTGTGCATTCTCTTGGAGACAGGCACAAGGGAATACAGTGATATCAGTTACCTTTCTGTGTAAAATACCCTTCTGCATATCAATTTTGTTGTTGCCGCAGTCTTAAATCTCTGCTTAGTTGGAATTCCATGTATAAGGTCAACATCTCACCTATTCAAGAACAGGAATCATCCCTCCTACAGCTAAGAAGACTATACAGTGCCTTGGAAATCTATAGAAATACTTTCTTTCAGATTATACAATTCATATCTCTTTGTTGGCATAATAAATCTTCATGCATCACTTCTCTGCTTCATATTTATAGTTTGAATGATCTTAAAGGCCTTTTCCAATCTAATGAATTCTATGTATGTAGTGGTCTAAAATATAAGTTCAGATCTAGAAGCAGTTGAAGGTATGTGTAACTGTGTAAATGTGAGGAACTACACATTGCTTCTTGCTAATACAGAAGCTGTATTCTATATTCCTCATTTTAATTAGAGTGTACTAAAGTAAAATGGTAGTCTAGAAAACATTGGGAAGTTGTAATTTTATTAAACACTTAGCAAAAAGCATAATTCTTATTGGTAGGGATTTAATGTGAGATGTCTTTCTCATGATTAAAATGACAACAAATGTAGGATGTGCATTTTAGAAGGATTTATGGCAACTTTAATGTAGTGGCTAAGTATTCTTGAATAAAGCCTTTTAATTGTGGGATGGATTAAATTTGGTTTAGACACAGGACTTCTAGTAAAGTTGCCTATTTATTCTTTTACAACTCTCATGTCTCTAAGCAATTTCATCATTTATTCATCCTGAAAACAGTTCTTTGCAAGTTTGTCAATGCATTTCCCTATTTGGTAATGGGAGCTGATGTGACTGCAATAAAAAAATGGAAAAGTTCCTAAAATACAAACCACAGAATCACAAACTGAAGTAAGGGTACTGTTTCCAGTTCTGTCTTTTCATCTTTTACTAATAGTTTTCTAGATGAAATTTGGCATGTTCACTGGTTGTCTCAGCATAATCTGTGCAGCACCATTCTGTCTAATATTCATCACAGATGACTAACAGAGCTGGGACTATACCTGAGCAGAGAAATTTCTCTAAGAACTCATGAAGTCAATTAATTTGCTGACAAAAAATACCTATATTACCTTTCTTCAGATTAAACCAAATTCTTCAGTTGCATAATTGCATGTAATTTGGAGGGGGCATTGTACTATTTTTCCAAGTTCTAGAAGATGATTGCCTGAGAAATTTATGAGCTTTCAGGTAGACAAGTATTCAAGCTTCTTGCTATCATTTATAATTTATTACTTTTTAATAATATGCAACTACACAAAATAATCCTATCTCAATATAGATAGGTATAGCTATATAAGATGTAGATTTTTCTCAAAATAAGTATGTACAGTATGGCATTTTAATACTCACAGCTCTGAAGAATTTATTGGTGATGTTGTGCAGCATGTTCAAAGCTTTTACTTTTTTATAATTTTGTCGTGTAGATGATATTACAGAAAAGGAGAGCAGTGATAACACTGCTGATGTGTTTTTCCACTTTGTATATGGTGGCTTCAAGAGAAGATTAGACAGGTTTTTTAGGTTGTGAAGGAGAAATTTCTGTAGTTGTGTACTGGATGATAGACCACTCTTGTTTAAAGGATATACACAAGGTGGGGAGTAACATAGTTCAAGAAATATTTGAAAAGGCACCACTAATGATGGAAAATAAGGGATGCAATAATTCTTCACGTGCTGTAAATCTAATTATGTATGTATGCAATAAAAACTTCCTGAATAATATATCAGTTTTATTCAAAGTAATATTATGTTATTGCATTTTACAAGGATGCCTTGGCAGAACAGATTAGCTGTTAGAACACTTCAACTATTCTACAAAAAATTTGGAGGACCCAAACCAAGCAAAACCTTCCATGGCTGAGTCTGCAATGTGAGGCAAAGCATGAAATGGAGATCAGGAAAAAAAATTTGCTCAAACTACTAAATAACTTAAAGATTACTGCATTCACCTTTCACTGTCAATTCTCCAAAGTATTTTACCTAAAATAAGAGGGGGTTTAAAAAAAAATCCTTAGAATAAACTAATAATATTTTCTGAACTAGAATTTTTTGTTCCTGGGAGATACCTTGGTACAGATCCACAGTGCATTTAGACTTGAAACTTCTGCTTGTGGGCCTTGCTTGCAATCATGTTTCTGCTTCACTTTTCTTAAATAGTTCTGTTCATACCCCCACAAAATAATTTCTCAGAGTCTGTCTTAATGGGAGTTTGTAGGCACTTAATGGGAGTTAAATATCAAAATACTTGTATGCTATCAACACCAAGTCTTAAAATCTTTAGCAGGACCTCAAACAGGAAGATGGAGCCTCCCTTTGAGACAAATTATTTTAGCTTTGTTAACAGATTAATTAAAATTCTATCTCCTCCCGTTGAAATAAGTGAAATTGGGGGAATGGGGGGGGCGGTGAGAGGGAAATAAAACTGCAGCTGTTGTATTTTACTAAAAAAAGGATATATCATGTTTTTGTCCCCCAAAGCCTTTAGTAGCACATTTCTACATTGTGCTGTATATTGGTACAAGGGGCTTTGGATCAACATAAGAGTAAAGAGAGCTACCTGCAGGGACTCTTAATGAATTTGAAGTAAGATTCTTTCTATGGGAACAGTCTACGAAGAACCCATGATTAAAGAAATGTGTAAAATTTAAGTTCATATATTGCTGAAGATATAAGAAAAGGTTCAGGAAGTCAATTTTACTAAAACTAGTTTTAAGTACTCAGAACAGGAAGCCATTTAGCATGGACGTTAGATCTTTCTAATGACTGTCTAACTGGAAACAGGCTATCTTAATTCTCAGCCCCAAGCAAGTACAAATGGCCCTGCTTCCAGGCTTCATTGCAATATTTATTGCAATTTGAATGGAAGACTTTTGACACCATAGTCATAAAAATTACAGGGGACCACTTATCTGTGTTTGATATGAGACAGAGTGTGGACCTGGAAGTTCCAGTCTCCAGCAGGCTTTAACATTACTATTTAATGGTCTTGATGGCCAAAGACCAGTTCAAAAGGTAGTGGTGATCCAGTACATTTCCTTCACATATATAATTTTTCCTCTCTTCTGAGGAAAACTGCATGTGTACTGTTCCTGTTGATGGCAGAGGACAAGTCTAAGTATAACTAAGCAGGCAATGAGTTCATCATTTCACTTAAAAAACTTTTCTATAGTCCTTCAAAACATTACTAAGTAATACAACAAGTTCTAAAAACCAGAATTACAATAGTTCTTTTATTACCTTCAGAGATTGCTAAATTTGTACTGTCTTTAGACATGGTCATAATACTTTCTCTAGTATTAACACTTTTCTCAAGTAGCTTGTCTACATTTCCATCTATACTGTAAATTCTGAAAGACTTTTACAGAGTAAATAGTTTTATTAAATATTCACAGGAATATTCTAGTAAGCTAGCGATTTTCGTATTTATTAATGCATATCAGGTCTTTCATGAAGTAATGTATAAAATGAATACATTGTACTTCATTATACTCGTCAGTCCTGATCATCAGTTCAAGTGATGATTTAGTTGTTAAAATTCACTTATATGAGAATTAGGACAACTGTGTCTCATTTAAACTGTAAAATAAGTTAGTTGTTTTGACCTATTGCATATCCTATTTCAAGCTGGGTTTGCACTAAGAACAGAGATGGTATCTGCCCCACATTGTACAGCCATCAGGGTTTCAAATCTTAAAAAGGGAAGGCTGCTCTAAGCAGTCTGTCTCCTGCTTTAGGCTGTACCTTTGGGCTAGGTTGGACTAATTGTCATATTGCCCCTCAAACCACAAGACTGTAGTTTGGTAGACTTTCTGTGAGGAAGTATGTGGGGGAATCTCTTTTATTGAACTAGATAAAAAGTAGCAAACTTTTTAATAAACTTGAAAGAGGTCAGAAAACCCCAAATAAGATAATGGAAGGAAATTGATTAGATTTCTTTTTGTGTTCTTTTTTCTTATGTTCTCCTATATCTCTCCACTATTCCATGTCTTTCAGACAAAGACTCCAAGAAGATGCTCTTTATAACTAGGGAGCCAATATTCAATATGGGTTAATCAGGGACCTGTCACTCAATCAGTTATGGAGAAATGTTTTTTTGAAGTGCCCAAACCCAAAAAGCCATATACTTACTGTCCATGTATGAATTCAAATTAATGTTTTTCATTATCAAGATGGCCTGTATTAATAACTGCAAAGTCAGCGAAGAGCAGATGCGATCAATTTCTAGTTTAAGGCTGTAAGTCATGAGTATATGTTCCACATATACATAGGACAATAAATATTTATTCCCTTATACAAATAGCTGTTAAATAGCAGAGCTAGAACACTGAGACTACTGGGGTGGCGAGGTTAAAAGTTTACATTTTTTTACTGTGTCATGTCACAAAGTTTGGAGTTGTCAGAGTTGGTGTTTGACATTGATCCATCTCAGGTTTATGCAAACATGGTTCATGCTGATCAATTGCACAGTAACTGTATTTAGGTAATTGAACAATGGAAAGCAAATTATTTCATAGTTCATCTCTGAAGGGAATCCCTTGCTGTTTGTTTAGTCAAATTCCTGAGTTAAGTCTCATCTTAAAAACAAACTAGCTAGGCAGTTGATATTATGTAAACTAGGCCTAGTTTCTATTCCATAAGCATCTTTGGAAGCTTGTTATGCTCTATTTATACTCTGAATTTGATGTTTACATATCCCAAATGTGCTGTTTTGCTCTTTCTGATTTTTAAAGCTACCACAAATGGCTTAACCTTATTCTCCAAGTATTTTATTTAGCCACTAAAGCTGGATTTTACTTTTGAATAGAAGCAGATATTCTACAGTGTTTTCTTTTAACAGATCTCAGACTGCTGTACAAAGCAAAGTACATATTCTTCCTCCTTCCATGTGGAGCAACTGAAGGGAAAGGAAGTGGTATTAAAAGAATGTGGGAGTAGAGCTGAGATCTAATTGATTCTCATAGTTAAATTAGGAACTTAGAAATACTGTTGGAAGTTTAATTAGTGGCAAGAAATGCTCTTTAAAATAGGCAAAAACAAGGTAGGAATTTCAACCAAGTTAAAGGTGCTAAAAATGCTTTTGATAGACCCAGTGCATGGCATCAATTGTAGGTGAGGCCTGGAATTTTTGACATTGAAATAAAGAGCTGAAGTTAGTGTAATTTATAGTTTTAGGAGGAAATAGTCATGTAGTATTCAAAGTAAATAATCATGTTGTTCAGAAATGGGCAGTAAAGTTAACAATGTAGTTTTCCTTGAAATAAATCCACTCATTTGGTTTGACTGGGATTTTAAAAAATTACTATTCAGATTGTTTTGGACTGGCCTGGTCATTCTTTTTCTTTCCTCTAATGTGACTTGGAGAAGCATTCAAGACTTTGTCACTAAGAAATATTTCATCAAGTTAATTAAAAATTAATGTCCACATTTTATCACATTGACCATGTCTGTTATTACAGTCAGCAACAGGGCTGTTATATTTACTTGCTCTAACATTATATTTACTTGCTCTAAGATACCTTTTACTTAATTGGTCAGTAGGATTAAAAACATTCTGATGTAGTGAATGCATTTAATGGCCTCACACCTCACTTCCCATAAAGCTGTATTTCTATTCCTGTTCTGCATCCTTTTAAAGCACTCACCCAGCAGTTTACTGATGTAACCAATTAGACTACAAAAGAGGGGAGATTTCAGAAGCTGTTTCAGAATTAATGGCCCCTTTCAGATCTACAGCAAAGGAAGCTTATTTACAAATTTAATTATTATTACTTTTATATGTTGTTTAAAAGTTTAGTTAAAATAAATTTCATTTGCAGTAATTTATTTCAAGATAAGAGTTTAAGTGGAACTCAGGATTCATGTAGATGTTTTGCCAAGACTTTCTGAAAATTGAATTCATTCAAACTAGCATTTATTTTAAAATACTAAATAAATATGTACATTCTCTCACTAATGTCTTCTATCTAGAAAGATACTTTGTTCATTCAGTGATCAGGATGACATATCTAGGCCAGGATTATTTAATTCCAATGATAATTTTAGGTTTTTTCCTTCATAACATTGATTACTGATTATCAACTTCTTGAAGTAAATGCATGCCACTTAGGTTAAAACATCTGTCAGTTTGTCTTTAAGCTATATCATGTTTTTAAATGTGAGTAGGCAGCAGAATACACTATCAATGTCATCCCTAACCAGTGAGTGAGGAAACTCCATTCTCTAAAATCTGCAGTTTTTTCTTTCTATGCTCTGCATTTGTAAGAGATTTTACCTTTGGTTAGTTCAGTCCCTTTCTTCAATTTCAGTGGCAAAGTGCTGTTTCCTAGAATAGGCATTATGACGCTGTTTAGAATAAATGTCCAGGTAAGGGGCAGGGCAGAACTATCAGGGTGCTGAGATTCAGGTGCTACCATGTACCTTTCCTTAGGTACATTTTTCATTGAATTGCCTAATTGTCCAAGTAAATTAGATTTTGTCAGAGAGTTGATGTGTATTTTTAGTAATGTATTTCCCTCCAAACTTTGCTATGAACAGCTCTCAGGTATATTTAGCTTTGCAATAGAAGGCCCTTTCTTTGCTAAAACAGGAAAAATGTCTGGGAAAAGTCTCATACATTCAAACACCAGTAGAAATTGTTTAATAGCCATGTTTTCCCTTTTTTGCTTGTGTTAAAAAGAAAACCTTAGTATTGATTACACTTAAGCTGACTCTAGGATTATATTCCAGAAGAATTGCAAGGACTAACAGAAATAAAGATCTTTTCTAATAGCCTGGGAAAGTAAAGGAAGTGCAGGTGATCGAGTGATCATATTTCACCAATTCACTGAAAACTATTGAATATTGTACTATGAAGAATTTTTTTCTCCAAAGAGAATTTTGAATGAAATATGAACATTCAATTTTGTGCGCAAATAAATGAACCTGAGATGCTTTGTTATATGTAATCCACTTTCTTAACCTTCTGTTTATTTACAGAAGGTCACTGATTCACAAGGGGGATAAAATCAGTTGGTTTCATGCTGCAACAGGCTGTTTATTTGTTTAATTTTAACTGTCAAATCCAATAAAAAATTTATAAAGTTTCATTAATAGAAGTAGGCCATAAAGGGTACCTTGTTATAGTCAGATGTTCAAAAAGATGCTGACTTCTAAACACACAGCTGCCTGTCCGGCTGTGCCTGCAGCAGTTCTTATCACCCATGCAGCATTTGGGCAGCATGTTCAATATCAAAGGCATCCTCATAGTCTAATTTTCAATAACTGACATTGAGTTAATTACAAATTTAGTTCTCAGCAAGATTAAAACTGGGAATTTTAGTAATAACGTTCTGTGGAGCTCTCAGAAGAAACTACAGGCAGAATTACTTTACTTGATTATATGTTTTTTTTCTAATCATTATCAAGTATGTGTTATGCCCAGACACCACTTCATCTTTGGCTAGGGCTTCTCTGTGGTCCTGCTGTTTGTGTTGCAGTGATAGAATGTACTTTTCTTTGGGATGTGCAGAGTGAATCTTTAAAGGGGTACAGTGAAAATGACTGGAAACTTAGCAAGAATTTTGCAGATATGTGTTTGTAAAAGTTGCTGGTTTGGGTGGGCACAAGGTGTGCAACACTTTGCTGATGTGTAAGAGGACTCTTACCTGTCTCCTACCTGCAGAATTGTCTCCTTTGGTGAGCTCTACATGCAGCCATATTTTCCATGTCCATGCTTCTACCAGAGATTTGAACGTTCTCTGTCTATTCTTCAGGTCTGCCCTCCTTCTCTGTACCTTTTACCAAATACATTTGTGTGAAGTACAGTAATATTTCAGCTGTTAATTTAAGTGAAGTTCTGCATTGACAAAAATTGCCATTTAATTGGGCTGATGCTTCAAAGAGTCTCCTTGCTTACTCCCCATTTTAGAAGAGTGTATTAGAAGTTACCCTGACAGGTTCTAAGAATCTGGGCTGTGTTTTATGAAGTTTACTGTTGTTGTGAGTGTTTGGGGCTTTTTTGATTGATTGGTTTTTTTTCTTCTCTCATTTGGCACAGGGTTCAGACAGGATGTTGTGCCTGGGTGATGTGGATTATGGTCCTTGTTGTGGTCTAGATTAGTAAAGTAGTTCTATAATGAGAGTATTAAGAAGGTAGTTTCCACTGTGTGAAATACATAGTATTTTTTCCCATCTGATCTCTATCAATATTTGTATCATTTTGGATTATTCCTGTCTGTTGTCTGTTAGGTGTCTCTAAGCCTTTGTTTAGAAAGCGTTGATCAAAGTATTCAGGAAGGAACAAAAGCAGATGGTTTATTGCTTTTGCTTTTTCTTTTTTTTTTTTTTTTTTTGCAACTAATACCAAACAAGATCATCACAAAAATATTGTAGAGCCCTCATAAGTAGAATGTGGATAGAAGGCTAATTTAAGTAGACATGTTTGTTGTGAGTAAACCAGTATTTTTAAACCTGTGAATCACTTCATATTGTCTTCAGCTATATATACACAACTGAATGTTGTGTCTGTACAATACATCACCATGGTAAAGAGGCTACTCTTCAAGAGAATTTTTTATTAATTTAGGTCATAAGCCAACAGTGTGATGCTTGAAAAAGTGACAAATTCAGAGAATAAATGTCATCTCTGATGTGATAGTTAAGGTCTGTCATGAAGCAGAAACCTGTAAGTAGTGATTCAGTTTTGTCTTTTCATTCTCCAAACAGCCTCTGTTTCTAGTGGCAGATTTAATGGTATGATTTACAACTCTAAAAGACCTTTATCAGGGCCAGAAAAATGACAAACAATAAATATATGGAGCATTATGTTAACAGCCACCACACAATACCTTGTCAGTTCCAGCTTGATAGTGATACATTTTAATTTTGTCTTTCATAAAAAATCTTGGCATGTATGCCTTCTTTGAACACAGGCTTGGAAGTCAAGTGTGTCATCCAACCATGCAGTTTATCACCCTCTATATTTTTTGTCCTTTTCACTTAATGTCATCTCTATGGCAACAGGCATCGCCCTGGAAATAATTTTCAAAACAGCTTGTGTGTTTGAGGGGGCCTGACTGAAGTTCAAAGATGTTTGGCTTAGAAGAGCAACTTTAGTTTATGTTTAATAATAATTCTGAAGAGTTTCATGTAAACAGCACCAGACTGGATCCAGAGAGATTAGGAAGATATCCTTTTACCAGACAAGGGTTGTACCAAGTTGTGCTGTTTGGTGTAGAAATTATAATTCTAATTGTCTGCTTGGGGAATGACAGTGTCTGTGTGGGAAAGGGCTGTGAGCCTCAGGTGCTGCTGGCAATTTGGGATTCCTCTGCTCCCACAACCAAGCAGCAAAGGTCTGACCCACACCCCAGGGCTCGTTCTCTGCCTGGGACATTGTGCCAGCAGCTGCTTGGGACAGGAGATCTTTGCAGGTGCAGGGTCCCAGCTCACAGGAGCCACCACTGAGCCTTGTGTGCATCTACACTTTGTAGAAAAAGAGAATTTCATGGTTTTCAGAATTTCATGCATTTCCATAATTCCAGCTGTTTCTGGGGCTGTTCCAAGCTCCAGGCTGAGCTGGTGATAAGGGTGAAGAGGCCATCATGTTTTCAGATACTCTCCTTCCTAAAAGCTGCCTATTTTAAGTAGAATTCTAAGGACATTTTAAGGAGAGAAAAAATAGGTTTTTACCTAAGGACTCTGCTTTGTTTCTCATTATCTTCAATATTCCACTGTGAAGCAAAATGAATTACCAAACCAAATATAATGGTTGGACGGGTTATTGTGAGGTTTTTTGTTGTTTGCCTGTGTTTTACTGAAAGGTAATTTTGCTAGTAATAAAGTTGTTGGTTTGCACTATATCCCAACTCTAAAAATAGAAATAGATGTGAATTTTAGTAGAATTCCCTAATGCAACAGATGACTGATTATGTTGGGTTTTGTTGCTGGTTTATTAAACATTTAGTTTCTTTAATGTAAATTACACAGCTTCCTCTTAGACTTTTCTAAATTGCATGATGAGTTTAGTTGCATATATTATTCTTCCTAGTTCAAGGGCCAGGCTAATTTATTTGTAAAACTTCTTCAGAAAAGGAAATTCCATCTTAAGCATATAGGGTGGCTTTCTGTTTGCTTCAAGTAAAGTGGTGGTGATCATATAATAGATTTGCTTTATGTTTAATGGTTATGGAAAAGCCTTATTTTTTTAAAAATCACATTTCTTTCACTGTGATCTTTTGTATCTCACAGCACAATCCAACATGAGCAATGTTTACTATCTGCAATTTAACACTGAAGTCTTGTAAAGTATCAGATGTGTATAATCATAGCTGTGAGTATCTGAAGTAACTATAAATTGGCACACTCGCACTCCTAAATGCTATTTTAAGAGAAAATTCAAAATGTTCTAAGAAATGAAATGCCGATTTCACTATAGATAGCTGTTTGCAGGCTTTAATGAATAATTAAATGAAACTTTCAAGAACCTAACGGAACCCCACTCACACATTTGTTTCCTTGGTGTTGTGCGCTGGAAAAGGTGCAAGAGAAATCTGCTCCTCAAAGCTCATTGTGAGGGATGCTGCTCAAGGACTTAGAAGGGAGCCAGTAATTCCCCTCCAGTACCCAGCCCAGGTCAGTGCTCACAAATGCACAGCCACATTTCCATTTCTTAGCACCTGGTAAAGGGAACTTTGCTTCAAACCATACAGAGTGTGAATTCAGGAAAAGTGCAGATGAAAGAAATTATAGCAACTTTCCACTTCATCTGGGTTGATGCAGTTACCACTAGCAGCTTGCTGCGGAGAGCAGTTGCAAGGGGATTATATGGAAAATGGACTAGTGAAAGATATGGGATAAAAAGCAACCCCAAGGGAAGACCTCCCTTTTGGTATTTTGCCATTGCATTAACTAATGGAGTTTAGTGGTTTCCTTCCATCACCGTAAACAGACACACGCTCATAAACACACAGGGATATTCAGACTTCTAAAGGAGGGGGAGGAGATGGGAGTTTTCTTAGCAATAACTCCAAGCATATGGAAAAAAAATATTGTTTGTTATAGCTCATGGGCTTATGATATTTAAATTAAAATAAATTTTCCTAAATAAAAATAGTCTTTATGACATATGGCTATTAAAATGGTGCCATTCTGTTTCTCGGCATTGTTAAGAAGTAATGTTTTTAAATGTTTCATACCACCTTGAATTTTTGGCTGGCTTTCAACAGCACTGAAACTTGCCATTCAGAAATTAAAGAGAAAAAGAAAAAAAAAAGTGTAGATAACAGGGTATCTCCATGGCCCAATTACAGCTCCTCAGTATTCCTACTTTGAGGATTTTTCTTCTTGCTTTATAATTACTTAGAAGCATAAAAATTTCAGAATGGTATAAAAAAAAAAATGAACAAACAAAAAATCAGCAAAGAAAAGCTAGTTGTGAAATGATGGCTGGGAATTTTCTCAGTGATGTCAACTCTTGTTAAAGTTGAGCAGATTGTTTCCACAGCAAGCATCCAACAAAACAGAAATCCAGGTGCTTTCCTACTTCCCACACACTTCTACTTTCTTAAATTCTAAGATGGATCTTATTTTCTCTTGAAAAATTAATTATTCATTTGACTGATTGAAGAACATCTCCCTTCTTGATGAAAATTTATCCATATATTAATCTCTCAAATTAGAATACATGGGCTCACTGGGTTTTTAGCACAGTATTCTAAATCACCTGAAAATTGATAAGGTGACCTAAAGCATTACAGGGGAGGCTTTTTGGATCATGCAAGAGCTGTGGAAGAAATCTCAGAGATAGAAAGTTGTTACTCTCTGCCTTTTTTCAGGCAGATTAAGTTCAGGTAAAGGGGCAGACTGAGATGTTGGCCAAATTCAGCCTTTGGAAAAGTTCTTTAACCTGGCAGGAAAGGCAGTAGAATTTCTCAGGCACAGATTTGGTGGGCATATTGGCTCATATAAAATCTAATGTGCATTTAAATGGATTTATAGCAAAGTTTTCCACTGCACCTGCCTTTCTAGTTCTTCAATGTGGGAAACTGTTTTAAGGGCTTAAAACAAGTTGGTCTTCAAAGCTAATTTAGCATGCTGCCCTGAGCATTGTAATTAGAATTTGGGACAGACAAGTGATTTTGAAAACTGCCTGGGGCAAAATTTATCGAGTCTGATATCTTGTTGAAGTGTGAGTGCAAAGAGATCTGTTCTTCAATGTTGTAGTGGCAGAACCTGATGGCTGAACTGGCCAAGCAAGAGGCTCTGCAGCCAAGCTGTGCTGGGGTTGTGGTTTGCAGGGAAGCTGGGACATGGCCATGCTCAAGAGCTGAAGTTGAGTCCAGGTGGGAACTGCAAAGGGGAAGCTCTCAGCTTGGACTTCCACCTTTGTTTTTCTGTGAGAATAAACAGGTTTTGAGACAGTGGACAGAAATGCATGGAAGTGCTGTTTGCTTTGGCAGTGCTAGACAATAACCTGCCAGAGTGGAAATGGGAGAATATGGGCTTCACAATAATTCCCTCTTTGTCCAGGGGACATGTTAACAACATGAACTGTTGATCAGGAAGATAGGAAAATTTAAAAATTTGGAGTCTTGCTGGTAAACAGAAACCTGCACAAACAATTTCCACTTTTTCTTTTTTAATTATCTCTCTCTTTTTCAGGACACTTAAAGCTAACATTGTACAAGTGTAATTTGAATGAATATCAAATTTTGAAATGTGTTTACTTTTCTTATAGTGCATTTCCCATTATTTTTAAAATCTGATTAGGTTCACTGGAGGAGATATACACAAAGTGAGATGAACCTGTCATAAAGACAAAAAGGAGTGGGAGTTACACGATAATTTTTTTAAGTGACTACAAACATATCCTAACCCAAACCAGTTTACATTGCAGGTCAAAAAATTTGCTTATCGTGCAGAAAACTGAGATTTTTATTATAAGACTTTCACATACTAGCAAACTGTATTCTAACACACTTCTCTGAAGCAAATAAGGCACAGAATGTGTCTTAGAACTCTTACTTGTAGGACTTTCAACCTCACTTGTAGGAGCTATTTCCATACAGAATCACAGTCAGCTGGGAATAAGCACAGGCCTTTAAATAACAGCTTGGATCAAGATATTCAAGTAGTTATCTGTGTATTTATTCACAATGAGCCTGGATAGTAATTTATTATGTTAATAATTCTGTTCCCTTAAAAGTGCAGCCTGTATTTTCATGGAACAGTGTTCATGAATTACCATTTTTTCCTTCATGGGAAAATGATAGCTTCTTGAATATATGGCATGAATCAGGGATACCAGTGGTAGGAGAATGGCTATTTGTTTACATAAATATATTGTAAAAATAAAGAAATGTGGTATTTTGACAGATAAACAAAAAAAATTATATTAATTAAATATTACTTTCTTGCTCAGCCTAGATTAAAGTTTGTGTACCACCCCAATATTAGTTACTAACTTCTATTTCTCTTTCATTCTTAGTGTTATGCCAGCATGGCCTATTGATGACAATTACTTCATTGGTAAAATTGGTAAAATTCCATGCATCTCATGTTCCTTGAATTTATATTAATACAGATATTATGCTCTGTTAAGGGATCAAAACAGAAATAACAATAACAAGTTGTTCTATTAATGCCTTAAACCTCCAAAAGTATTAGGATTAAAAATTCAGTCAGGTGAAAAGGCTAATCAAACATTCCTATATAATAGACCAGATCCTGTTTTAGCGTATGCTTAGGGTTTGTTTTTCTTGGGTTTTGTTTTGAATTGCAAAATTATAGTAGTGTAAAATAATTTTTCAAGTATTTTGTATTTTGTCAGAACCTGGTTAGCCTTAATCCATAACAAACCTGGATTAATTTATAGCATCTGTTTTAGTCTTTCTATTTGTATTTTACAACTAAGGAACTGGTTGTGATCACATAATCAAGGACATCACTATTTTATAGGTAGGAACTGGGTTTTTAATCGGTGCAATACCTGAACATCTGCTTTAAGTAAAAAAAAAAACCAACCACATTCAGAGAGATTATAAATTGATTGTTAATTAATTTGTACATTTCCTGTTTCACAAAATGCTCTTTGCTCACTTCTAGTGTATGATGTGTGCACATCCATTCCCTGTGTGTGCACATTTAGAAGTAGTCTTGGCATAAAAAAAAGAATTTACAGAAATTTTCACAGAGCAGGCTACAGGGATTTTGTCATGTGCTTGAGCAAGTCTTAACTTAAAGAAAAACATACATTTATGTAAAGTCATAGGAACAGATTTACACTAAGGTCTTAATTCTCCTCTAAGTCAAAGCTGCTTTGCAGAGCTTTAGTTCCTACTGTTGCTGTAGCTGAATGATGGAAACAATTTACCTCCCACTATAACCAGCGAAGAGATGCCCCAGGCAGGGCAGCTACTGAGGAAAGGGGGTGATGGGGTCCCCCCTGCATCCCAGCCAGAGTAGCTCTGTAATGGTCCTGTGGTTGATGGCTTTGCTGGTACAAACTGGGAACTAGCCCAGGTTTTTGGGCGTAGATCAATGGGGGAATCTTGGTGCATTTTATTTCCCTTCTTGTTGAGCCATGTTTAAATGCCTTGTGTAGTGAGTGAGCCTGGCAAGTGCTGGACAGATTTAGATGTTACAAAATCTTTAATTTTAAGCAGAATCATCTTTTTTTGTACCATAATAAAGTCAGAACTCTACTCCACATCTTCTTTTAGAGCTGGGGAGTGGGGGAAGTCAAAGCATTCTCCTGACTTTGTTTGTACTTTGCTGGGATTTTTCTCAGCAGTAACACTGCTGAAATATTGTACAAGAATTTAGCTTGTCTTTAGATTGCCTTCTGACAATCCTGAGCAATTGTCATTCAGCAAGCTGCGTGATAAGAGACCATGAATAAGTTGTTCCCTCAACCATTTTTTTTCCTTTGTTTCTTTCTGTCTATAAAACAAAATCTACAAAATTGGATCAGAATATTATTTCATAATGTAGTGTTCTGGTTGTAACCTTCCTGTTTGTTTCGTGGTTTTCATTGTTTAATTCTCTGCAGTGAACATCATTAACTTAGAGAGTCTGGGATCCTGTGAGTTTGGGCTTGGGGAAGTTTGTCTTTGCAGTATGACTATTAATGGTGGAAGTTTGGAATATTTTTCAGATAAACAAGTGCCATTTAAATGTTTTGATATAAAGTAAACCGAAGTGTGAAGCAGCAGATGTAGGAATAGATTTATGTTCAGCCATCAAAGTTTTTCATTGAAGGGAGTATCCAAAATATTACAGTATATTTTTAATACCAGTGCTATAGCAGGTAGAATACAAGTTGATATAAGAATATTCTCTATTTTAAACTGTTAGTTTACTTTTATTTTGCACTATGTTAACCACTTTGCCATTTGAAACTTTGTAGCACAGATAGTTTAAATATGAGTACAGTTTCAAGTTGTTGAGGTTTCCTTTCTATTTGAGGATAATGAAAATTTGGGGGGGAAAATAACAGAGAGGAAACAAAAGTAATCTTATTAATGCAGCTTCTTTGAAGGGATAAACTCCCTGTCATATCCTCCTGCCAAGAGTTGCAAAAGTAAAACTGTTTATTGTCTTTTCTCTTCCCCATGTTCTGTGGCTTTCAAACGAATCATTTTTCCTTATCTTATGGTGGCTTTTTAATGATTGTAAAAGTGCAAGATGGCAGAGTAGAGAACAAGACTTCTCCAGCACAACAGAAATGAGGTATCATAATTCAAATTTAAAGTCTAGAAGAAATAAAAACTAATGGTGCTTATAGTAAATATATGTGTAAGTTGCCCTTTTAGGTTAAGGTTCTACCTCTGAATGAGATGAACATACTGGGCAAGGAATGTTTTTAAAATAATAGACAAAAAAAATTGCATTTTTTATATTGTACAAAAATAGATATTATTGCCTTTGAAATTTGGTGACATCGCTTCTTACAGCTATGTTGTTATTTACCTTGATATGGTCATCACTCAAGAAGAATTCAGTGCATGATCTTATTTCTTAATATATAGTAGTCAAATCTGGAAAAGGCTTTTTCCATAGGTAAGTTTTCCTTTTCACCTTGATCCTACCTTACCTTTACTTCTTATTTCCAGTGTCACTTTCAATCAAGTCAAAGCAAGTTTTTGTGCAATCCAATTTTTGCTTGAACACAGGCAGTCAGACATAGAGATTGAGAGGGTTTTTTGTTATCAGCTTGTACCCTTAAAAATACTTAAAGACATTTGATCTGCTTGGCTGCTCTGTCCAGGAGAAATGCACTTCACTTTGAATTCACTGTTCAGCGTTTCAAAAACCCCAGTGTCCAGAATTGCTCAATTGATCCAATACAGATGGAATATTTTTTTCTAAGTGATGTGTTTCATTGCAATACTTTGAATGGTGATGAGCTTGGTTATTTTGTTGGTCTAAAGTAATATTTGTAGCCTAGATTGTTTTTCATATGCCATCCTAAACTGCCTTTGAACAAAAAAGTCAAATATCAGACACATCCATTAGCAATTTATTTTCTAGGCTTTTAGTCTTCCTCAAATTCAGGATCACATTTATTTCTTTAAGCTGAATTCTTGTAGCCTGAGAAACTCTTTCCTCTGAGGGTTGGTATTATATTGCTAATCATGATGGAGAACAAGTGACCTTTTTAATCTTACTACTAAGAATGCATCTCTGTTAAGTGCTCAAATAATTCCAGTGGCTTTGTTATTTGCTGACTTCAGTCATGTGAATGTGTTTCTCTGCAATATACAAGTATGAGTTTATTGTATGCTCTCTGTAGGTTTTATTGTACATTGTTCACATTTCCAGGCACACAGATAGGAGAAAACATGATATTTGCTTAGGATTTGTCTGCAGAAGTTGGAATGGCTTTTTTTATCTGAAAATGGGTACTCCCTCTGACACATCTTTCTGTCAAAATTCAAGTTAGTCTTATTTACCAAAATAATCTCAATCAAATATCTGGCAACTGATGCTTTGGCTGTTGTGAGGCGATTAGAGATATTTTGGATGTTTTAAGGTGGTTAGTGATATTTTGAATGTTCTGAGACATGAGCTCAGTAATTTGTTTTAATCTTCCCTCCAAGGATATGTTAAAGCAATTCTGCAAAAACAGTCTTTATACTTTTAGGTCATAATGTGTAGCTGAAAGAAACATAGATCTTGATTTCAAAAGAATCTAATTAATAAAACATTCTTAAAACAAAAATATAACTAATCAAAATAATTACAATGTATAATAGCAAAGTGCAGTTGTTCAGTGATACATATTAGCTAGAAAAAGAATAATTATGTTTTTTTCTGAAACTAACTGGCAAAACCCAACTGCACTCATGTTTTATTAAAAGCCACTTTTATTGCACTGGCTGTTTTGTCTGAAATGTAATTTACATTTCCATCTGCAAGTACTTTCTTATAAAATTCTGTAGATAACTTCCAGTTGTCAGTACTTTTATAGTATAAACTTTTCTTTGGTATATACTGAAAAATTGCATGTCAATTAAACATGCTTTAAATATCTGTCTTTGTTAACTTACAAGGTTGTTCCACAATGTGTTAATGAGATTTGCTATATTTTTTTCCGCCAATTTACTTTCTTTCAGCACTTGCTCTCTGCCCTTTTGCAACTAGATTTCTTCGCATTTCTGGTATACTGGTTATTTATAGCTCCAGCTACAGGCATAGCTTCCAGTTATTGGGTGAAGTACATAAATATGAGTTTTAAATCAGAAATACAGAATGGCAAAGCTGAGCTCAGTCCTGATTTGTGGTTGATTTCAGCACTGTGCAGCAGCAGCAATCTGTGCAGGAACAGGTATTGAACAAATGCAGGTCAGCAGCAGAATTGTGTAGCCAGGGGAGCTGTGGAGTATCCAATCTGCAGGCTTGTGTCAAATGAAGTTCTTGCCGTCTTATCTCCAGTGTGAAGCCACCTGAATAAACCCTTCTGAGCTCACCCTCCATGAGGTTTTGGCAGAGATTAATTTCTGCCTTCTCTGATGTAATAATGGTTTGGGAAGTCCCAGAATCCCTAGGATGTAACCTTCTCATGTATAATTTTAGTTTGGGAATCTAGATCTTCGAATGTTTAGACAATTCTAGTGGTGTTTGTAGATGGACAAGCAAACAATCTGTCACACTCTGTATTCCCTTGCACAGAGCACAAATATTGAGAATCTTACCTGAAATCCATGGGGAGTTGATCAGTATGTTTAGATTAAGTGGCACTTGTCTTACCCAGTTCCTCCTAAGAGGCTGGGGAAAGGAAGAAGAGTAACCTAATTTTTCAGTTTATGTCCAGTTGCTTCCTTTATTTTCCAAAAATATTTAACTCAGGTAAATCACCAAACAGACTTGAGATGAGTCCATTAAATGGAAACACTTCCAGACGTTCACCTCTGAAATTAAGACTTTTAACTCATATATTTAAAAACAACTTATGAAGCAGGCTTATTGAAGCATGAATATTAGAATGAACAGGCTTCCAAAAGACCTTCTGCTGTTACATTGTTGCCGGAGGTTTTTAAATTGGTGGCTCAGAACAGAACTGACCCTTATTTAGGCAGGAGGACAGGTTCCAAATCTCTGTTTCCTGCAGAAGTGCATAGAAGTGTTATTTGGGCCCAGAGCACATTGTAGGAACATTGACACATGAACACAGTATGATCATATATAACAGAGAAGGAGGGGGCTAATAAAGGAATTTGAGCATGGAAAGGGAGAAAGTGATGGTTTCTGTTATATGTTAAAAAGTGTAGGTTGGTGATATTACCATGAAAAGGGAAATGTCTTTATAGGCTCTAAATGACAAACAGTACCCTCATACATGTTAAATGTAATCTTAATACTGTGTACTCTTTCCAAAAAAAATTTATTACTGCTATGGATTCTTTGTGTGATGAGCACTTCTTTCATCTATGTGATGTTCCAATAATTTACATTGGAAAACAGATTACTAAAGGTGCTAAATTATTTTTAAATATATATTTATGAAAATAATTTTAAAATGCTCTTTAAGGCACAAGATTAAATAAACACAACTGCTTTCAGCCCATTTTCTGTTTGGCAGCATCCATTTGCACATATCACTTCTTCCCAGAAGGGAATAATTTGCATTGTGCTGCTCCTATGTTGAGATTTCAGGTAAAAATTGGCATGTAAGTATTCCTTAACAGAATGAGGTCTTTGGGATCCCAAGCTTTCTAGATACATGTTTGTTGTTCACAAATGTCACTGAAAACAATTGTGATCTAATTATTGACCTGACACCCTTCTCAGTGAAGTGTTAACAGGAACGTTTGTGAATCATACATAATGAACTGTGTAAGAAGACCTAAAGAGATTTTGGTTTTTTCATCTGCATATACACAAAAAACCACTAATGCTTATAATAGAAATGCAATAAGTGATATTGAAGTGATGTGTCTCCCACTGAAGAATGAGGGAGAAGAAAAGCCATCTTCTTGCTCAAGAAATCTTACCTTAAAACAGGAGACATAATGATTAACAAGAAACTGAAATAAAATACCTGCTTTGAGATAGGTGCTGTATGTGTGCTTTTGATAGTCCATCAAGCTGCATTTTTGGTGGATTCATCTCTGTGTTTTATGGACATTGCTTGCTGGTGGCCTGCTCGTTTATACCATGAAACAGCTTATAAACTGGCTTTTCATTTTATTGCCTTAAATGACCTGGGTTTCTAACTCTACAGATAATTAGATAATTGCTAGAAAATATTTTATTTCTTTCCTAAGTTTTTTAGTCACTCTTAAGATGTCCATGGTATACTCAGAAATAAACATGTACCAATGTATAAGAAGCACAGCTGCACTTCGTAGGCATAAAACCATAAAATAAAATTTTTAAGTATCTTTGAAGCAGTGTTCCTGTTTGTTTTACTCCAGTCCGTCATGGGACCAGTATTCATTTCCAAGAAAATGGATAATTTCAGAAACTATTTTCACAATGGGAAATCAAAAGTTGTTTAGCACAGGTGTTTCTATGGATTTGATGTAAGATAAGAATATATAGGCCTAAAAAATGTACTTCCACCTGCTTACAATGTAGCTTTGGGATACAATATAAAATGGTAAAATTGCCTGGATCAAGCTGTTTTAAAACAATGAGGGGTTTTTTTTTGTTGGCTTTGCTTTGGTTATTGGGTTTTTTCCCTGATATTATTGGTGCTCCTTTGTTCATGTGTATATGTCTATATGGTTCTGGATTCCCTACCCAAACCCTTTTTGTAAAAATAACTATATAATTAATAGAAAGATGGTATAAACTTTAGAAAAGCTGTCACCCAAGAGAATGCTTAGCAAAGACACAACCTCATAAGATGAGTATGGATGAGATAGACATATTTTTAAAATTGTACAGTTTAAGAATGTAATTTGTTTTAAAAGTTTATTTCTTATTTAAATTTTCATAAGAAAATTGTATTTTTACAATATAATACATTGCAACTGTTTTTTAAGAATACAAATGTCAGGTGAGAGTACCTTTAAAGATGCTTATTATCTATATGTACATTGTGAAGCTATAGAAATGCATAATGCTAAATACAAACATAATTTTTTTTCTATTATTAAAAAAAGAAAAATTTTTACTCGAAGTACTGTAGAATTTAGCAAGCATATCTGTGGAATTGTTAAACTGACTTAATGAATTCCATGCCATGAATTAGGTTTTGTGTGTTTACAAATAATTACTGTAGAACAGATTTATTTTCCTCTCTGCCTGCATTTACAGATCCATAGCAAAGCTTATCCTCTTCCAAACTGTTTTGTTGGAGCAGCTCTATCTTGAAGCAGATTAGCTATGTGTGTATTCCACTTTTGGTTTGAGATCATACTAAGTTTGAAAGGTCATTAAACATGCAATTTTATGCAAGCTAGGGGGTTTTCTTTATGAAGATGGTGAGTTACTCCTACCGCATGGAAACTTTAAAGCATGAATTTCTCTGGGTGCACGAAGGCAGTGAGTGAATGAATTGGTTGTCATATTGCATTTTCCAGTCTTGCTATAATGGCAATTATAGATCCATTTCAAAAATTGAGCTGTCCTTCAAACACTAGTGTAGTGGACTGGTTGTGTTTGGTTTTTTTTTCCCCTCCAAGGATGTTAGATGCAGGCTGGCACTGCCAGATTTCTGGTGATTATTACCCAGTTGGTCATTTCTGCAAACATTCTCCCATGGCCTCTTGCAACTGAAGTGAATTCTGGTTGCATCTCACTTCCAGAGTGTTTCCAACAAGTGAAAAGTGGATTTCCTGATATCAGCTGGGTCATGTGCTCTGTGCTGCAGCAGGATTACACATGTGCTGCTGTGAAATGTGAAATCAGAGCACAGCAAGACCTCCCCTGAGAAACACAGGCTATAAATCGTAAAACTTTTAAATGAAGGGCTAGAAGAAAAAGGCTTGCCTTAGGTTAGGGTTAATTGGTTTTGGTACAAAGAGTTTTATGTTCATAACTTACTGTCTGTCTATCTCTCCTCTTCCTGATTTCTCTAAAGTTTTTTAGCTTTGGGGCAAGTTTGTATTTGTTTTTCCCGGCAATGATATGGTTGAAATTGAACTGTTCTTCAGGTGTGATGAACTTGAACTTATTTATTCAATATTTATCAGATCTTCGCCTTGAATGAAGATTCAGTTATGTCTAGAAAGTTCATTTTCTGAATTAAATTTCCTCTCCTCTTATAACCTTTTCGGTTTCAAAGATTGCTACTTTCTGCTTTCGCATTAAAAAGTCATTTAGTTTCATTAGTTTGTTGCAAATCTCAAGTACTGCAAGTCTTGTCTACACAAACCTTAAAAGGACACAAACTTGACAGAAAAATAGTGGTTCGCCCAAGTATTGCTTAACACAGATAACTTTGAGGGTGTGTTCTACTGATTGAGAAATTTAGGACAGTTGGATTTTTGCAGAATGGTAATTCTTGACAATTGACTTTAAAGTATGGTTGAGTTAATTCTTTCCATGAACCCATGAAACCTAGAATTGTTTTCCAATCTAAAACATTCAACTGGTCTGAAACAAACAAAACAACAAATAGCTTTTTCTCTTAAAATTTCAGTTGCCTGGGCAAAACTATGCCCTCTGACAGGTCCATTTGAAAGCAACTCAGGCTTGCTGAGAAACATGAGTTGTTCTGTGTAAATTATTGGGCAGCCCCACAACATTTAAGTGAAATAGTGCCAGAAGAGCTCAGTCTTTCTCAATACTCTAGTGGCAGTCTAATAA
Source organism: Geospiza fortis (assembly GCF_000277835.1). Taxonomy (NCBI): domain Eukaryota; kingdom Metazoa; phylum Chordata; class Aves; order Passeriformes; family Thraupidae; genus Geospiza; species Geospiza fortis. Next base: position 1,729,860 of record NW_005054415.1, on the reverse strand, counting down.
TTTGTTAGGAAAGTACCAAAACCTGTTAGTTGGGAAGTGTTACTAAGAGAAAAAAATTAAGCCCCCATTACTGTGTTCTATGAGCCAGAATTATCCATTATCATCCCTAAAACTCAAAATCTGTTTAATTTACACTGACTGAAGTTGGCACAACATATTGAAACTGCAGCAGCTTAGAGGTGTAGCATGTTCCTAAATTTGAGATGGTTTTGGATCTGACATGTATGTAGTCATAGGAGTCACTTCTGCTTAATGCAAATGAGACTGAGACCAGAAACAGATCACAGATGGGCCAACAGCAAAATCAGAATGAAAGCAGCAGGCTGGAGTAGACTGGTTAAGAAGGCTGGAAAGTGGATGCCTCATCTGTAGGAAGAAAAAGGCTTTAAGTTTTCTGGAGAATTAGGAAATATTTATGCATCTGCCATACGGGCTACATGGCCATGGACGTGTAATCCTATCGGATCTCATCCGAGATCATATTCTAAACAAAGCAAACGAATTGTTCCCTGAGCTTTTACACATTTACTTTCTCTTGTGTGAGCCCAGTGACTTGCCACTTGAAGTAAGTAAGACGTGGGTTTGGGGACTGACTTAAGTTTAAATATCTGCTTGTACAGCCAGTTTGAAGACATTTAATTAAAACTAGATGGCGTGATGCATCCAGGTTGTTTTCTGGAATAACTAATACTATAGATATAGATAGCCATCAGTGCTGCAGAATTATACTGCAGTGCTAGAAAAATCAATTTATCATTTACTTTTTAGTGCAAACATCAAGCCGTGGTATCTGACAGTGTGATGGAATGCTGAATGTCATTGTTGCTCAGAGCCTGTGGGCCCCATAGTGCTGAGCACTGCCTAGCTATGTGAAGGGATTTAGGGTTTCCAAAGTGGGCTGAAAATGTTTTGCCTTACTTGTCTCTGCTGTAGTTTCCTGTCTTATAAGAGGTGTAGCAATACCTGTCTATTTGAAACCTCCCTAAAAATTAATGCATGAATGCTTAGGAAGGGCTTGAAATACAGTGGGTTCTGGTCATAGAAAAGCTGATGAGCAATTAACAGCTCATTTGTCCAGCA
>NW_005054415.1:1708207-1728717 GCF_000277835.1 Geospiza fortis | reverse complement strand
CAGGAATTTCAGAGTACCTACTAAATAAAGGATCAACTTGTATGTTGAAAGAGGGGGTAAAAAGGAGTAGAGGTTAATGTCTCGTTTTGTGATTGCCTTCAACTCTGTTGTTGGAGGTGAGGAAAAGCGTTGGAAAGAGTAAAGGCTGTAGATACAGAAAGTTCATCTACCCTGTGCATCTACCCCAAAGGCATTTCTGGCGGCAGCATCTTCCCCTCATTTCCACGTTCCCTAGGGTCAAACAGAACCTCGCTTGGAGGCCTCCCAAGCCCAGGGGAGAGGGGCAGCTGAGCCCACAGTCACCCCCTGCCCTTTGTGTGAAGGGTTGAGATGAAAAGAAAAGCTGTGACAACTGCTGTGCCAGCTGGCACGGCCCCTGCCTGCCACACTGCCAGGGCATTCCAGCAGCTGGGCAAGAGCCAGGCTGCTCCCCCAGCTCCTGCCCACCAGCTCCACCTCTGCAAGAAATCTGCTTCCAGCACGATGCGATCCACTGTCAAGTGCAGATGAAGTGTGCAATGTGCCTGGACAGGAGAAAAGCCCCAGTACATGATCCTCCCTTGCCATGGGCAGGAGGCTGCTGCCTTCTCTGGTGTGAGGGTTTGCTCTGCTGGCAGCATGTATTGGAATGATGGACTTTCCAATTTCTTCTATTTTGATATTGTAGCTTAAATTTTTATACGCAAATGCCTTTAAAGGTAACATGGCTGTTCATTCATAAGAAAGGAGTAAATGAGATTATGGATGGAATGGTAGAAAAAAATTTTAAAACAGCAGATTTTATTTCCCACTGCATTGTTATTACTGAATACTGTAATGTCTGTATTCTTTCCTCTTTGCTGCAACATATTGCATTTATAAATACTCCCACTCTTTCATTGTAGTTAGATTGTGGTGTTGATTAGATGAATTTGGCAGACACATAGCATTAAGCAAAGTACAATCTCAGCAATAAAGTGGAAATAAATTTCAAAGATGTTTTTTACTAAAATCAGTAAATTAAAGTTACGAAACATACATGGATACATGTGCTGTGTAATTTGAACCATGATGGCAATAAGCAAAGGAATCATTTGTTGTAGATAACTAACAACAATACGAATTTAATTTATGCAGATGATAGAGAGGCTTAGAACTATTTTGAAGAAATAATTTAAGAAATAATTTCTAAGAAAGATTACACATAGGGAAACTGAGGCATAAACAGCAGCATGAAATATGCCTGACCATCACTTGGGGAATCCAGCAGTTGTAAAAGGCCGTGAGCCCTAAGAAATCTGGTTTTTTTCCTTCTCCTTTTAGACTTATGTCCAGCATTCAAAGCAAATTATTCCAAGTAAAGCTATTAAACTGTTAATTGAACACGTTGTGGTAAAATCCTTACTAAGACTCTTGCATTATTTCATTCTATTGCTATGAATATTTGTCCATTCTAAGGTTTATTTTAATAGGGCTTTTTGGTAAGGGGTTTACCACCCTTGTTACAGTGAAGGGGTCAAATTATGACCTCAGTTTTATCACGATGTCAATACAGGGAACTTTTATTGGATCAGCCCTACCATTCCCAAAATTAGCACTGGGTTTGCACAGCATGAATGAAGAATGAAGCTCTCTTGTGATCAAATCCCCTGTCATTAAAAGCTTTAGACATTTTATACCAGCTGAGATGAGAATCAGGTCTTGTACAGATGTTAAAAGCTATAAATCACTCATCTGTTCGTTTTGGGTTTTGGAAATGTTTTGGGAGTAATTGCTGATGTCTTGGAGCACAAGAGGTCTGTCCATTTTGCAGTTTGATGAATTTTTTCTGCTTGATTCTGGAAGGGATGTGCTGATACTGCCCTAGGCTGTGATTCTCTCTCCAGCAGCAATCTACTGCAAGAAAAAGACTCCAGTTGGTGTAACAATACCTAGAAACTGTTAAATATGTAGGACAAGTTCTTTTGACATGATACTGGTGTTTTGTGTTAGCTTTCTGGCAAACCCTTGGTGGAGAGCTGGCATAACAAACATGAGACAAACAGAAACACCACAGTGTGAAGATAATTCAGTGGAAGTAAAAAGGTGCCTTCAATTTGTCATCAAAACAGATTGCACACACAGGGAAGAGGAAGGGAAGGGGACAGGGTGTCAGTCTTTCAGGACCATTATCAGCTAGTATTCCACAGCCTGCTTAAATTCTTTTTCTGCTTCATATCAGTCCTACAGAGAGGGAGTTCAAAACTAAGGAAGTGATGGGGTAATTGATTACATCTTTCTTATGTTTTGCTTTTCATTTCAGTTTTAGTATTTGGAAAGCCTGCAAGAGCTTGTGAAGGCCAAATTTAATTTAGAATAAAAATAATTTTGCATCCAAATCAGGTTTTATCTTCATATGTGGGATATTTTACAAACAGCTGTTGGAAATATTAAAATCTGTGATTGTTAAAGTGAATGAAAAATAAAAAAAAAATCATATCAGATGTTAAACATTTGTGCACCAATTTGCATTTACAGTTTGTCTAATCTAGATGTGGATTGCTATGATGATGACTGAAGTAGGACCTTCCAGTTCTGTAAATGCTCCAAATCTCTCAGAGACACATCTTGTGTCAGATTCACATGCTTTGTAGACTTGGCATACAGCACACATCAACTTAGGCTGAGTTTGTCTGATAAAATGTCCCTTTTTGACAATAATGCACTTGCATGGTGCAAATTCAAACAAAAAATCTCTGAAGACCTCAGTTGTGGTGAAGTCAAGTCCCCTTCTATGCTGTCATTGTTTTAAGGAGAAATTCAGCCGTTAATTCCAGCAAGACTGAGTACAGACCTCCAGCACAAAAATGCAGAGATTCAATATCACATCTGCCATGAGCATTCATTTCATAGGAGAAAAAATATATCAGTGTTTTCTTATCAGTAACTGGAAATTTTATTGTATGAAAATGTCTGTTTCTCAGATGTTTAATAATTAAGTGGAGCTGTGCTAACCTGGAATGTAGGTAAAATGTGCATTTCTTGGAGCATGAGCCAAAGCCTGTTAAAGTAAATGGGAATGTTCCTGTTTATGTAAGTGGGCTTTGGATCAGAGCCTGCACAATCACCTGAGAAGCAATTTGCTACCTGGTTTTTTCTGCATTCTGAAAAGACTGTTAAAAATGCAGTGTGTGCTGTGCTCAACTGACTGCCTGAGTGCACTGAAGGGATGCTTACAAGCACTGCAGATTTGTGTTCAGGGCCCATTTCTTTAAGCTTCATTTTCATTTTAAAGGAATGTGTGCTAACTTTGTTTTGGGAGGGGTAGACACTACTCTGAGTGTTCAAAATGCCATCTGATGGGATTAGAGCTCTATGATGTGCACTACCATAAAAGTGATCATTACTTTCTGAGATGATTCTTCATTAAAAAGGCATTGAAGTTCATGTTCTTAAATCACTTTTTAAAATTGCGGTTTATAAATTGTTGGAGTATCCTGATAAAATTGCTATAACTAGCACTTCAGAGGAGCATCAATTAGCTCATTTTCTGTGCCACCTTTACATAACCTTTAACTCACACTCTCCTTGAGTAGCACATACTTCCTAAATACTTCCCTAAAATGAATGTGTATGTTAGCATAGCAAGGCTGTGTGCAAAATATTACTATATTTCAGCACACTTATACTTTTGAGAGATCTTAAAACTATAACTTAATGTGGACCTAAATGCACGTGCAGAATCCTCAAACTAAGAATTAGTTTTAGCATCATATCATTGGTTTGATAACCACAGCAGTTTCCTCTTGATCAGTGGGAGAGGGATTCACCATTTGACTTTGAAAATTCATCTCATTTATCCCAATCAAAAGTGTGCAGACAAAACTTATGACCCAAATAATTTGAAAATGCTTTGTGTGTCACTGTTTTTTCTACCCTTGGAGTAAAGGTTATTGTGGAAAATTTGGTGGGATGCTCATGTTTTATCCTAAAGAGCAGGAGCCCCCTCAAACCTTTTGAACTTTTGCAGGTGATGTTTCCCTTGAACCTCTTATCAGTGTTCAATTCAGGTATTGCACTATTTCTACCACAATGTAATTGTACATACATCAGAGGATTCTCATAACAATTCAAAAGACCAAATTAATTCTTAATTAATTCGAAGACTCTGCCAAGGACAAACAATATATTTTATCACTGACTATTTCTTCTTTCCTGGTGCTATATTTAGAGCCTGTTGTTAGGCAGAGCCCTTGTGTGGGCCATTGGCCAGGTCAGAGTTTGGAAATACAGTTTTTCATTACAACTTGCTTTATTGGGAGGCTTATTTGAGGGGGGTGAGGAACCATATTATTGTGTTGTTTTCTTATTAATAAATGAGATACTAAATACTGAAATAGATATTAGGCAGAACTTTATAACACACTGGATCTGACAAAGTGAGGAGGCTTCTAAGTCCTTTTTCTACCTAGGTATGAAAATCTAAATGTTCATCTCATTTGGAGCTATTAGCAATGAGGAAAAAAAATTCTGCCCTTCCCAGAGTTTTGCTTTGGGGACTTCAGGTGGCAGTGTGTATTTCTGATAGTTTTAACCATGTAAATGTTTTACTGTAGAGATGCAATTTTGTTAGTCTTGATTGTAACCTTGAATTGCAATTAATGCTTTATACCCATATTCAGGTGAAAAACTGGCACTCATGAAGCTAGATTGCAATCCGGAAAGAGCAGGCACATTGTCAAGATTTCATTGGGAGTTTAGACCCTTTTCTGGCTATATACTCTCAGGTTAGATTGCTCTTGATTTAATATGGTGCCATTGTGCTCTAGGGAATACCAAGATCCAAATTTACTGGGAAGGTGAAATCTCTGCCACTCATGATAATCCTTGTTCATGTCTTCAATGACTCAATTAAAATACATTTTCAGTCTAGTCCTGTGCACAATCACCTTTAGGACAGTGTATTCTTTGAAAGGTTTGACTCTCAAGAACTCAGATTAACTACTCTCACATATGTTCAGGGGAATGTTCCCATTGACTTCAAGGAAAACTCCACAAACTCTGTGCACTTTTGAGAACTCTGCTTGAAATCCAACACTTTTTTCAAATGTTTCTTTTGAGATCTGAAGTTTCTCAAGTGAGCTATAACATTTCCAGTGCAAAAACATGCTGGTGGCTTTTTTTTTTTAGAGTAATGGAGAGTAAGGAAAAGAATGTATTAGTACATGTTATATAGGCCAGCACAGTGAAAATATAGTATGTCTGAAAATACTTAGTGCTTGCAGAGTGCTTATTTAATATTTAGGATCATGCAAAGAAAGCAAAGTGTTTTTGGCCTTTCCTTGAAATCATCTGACTGATTTGCATTGATGTCATGATAATATCCTTCAAAGGCTGGTGCCTGTGGAAAGTCCAAGGACACACACCTTGTGACTCTCCTGCATGTTGCTGGAGGCTATTCCAGTTGTTCCCATTGTGATGTGGGGAGTCTTCTACTTAATTTATTTTTAACTGTTGATCTCCAAAGCCTGTTGTTTGCATCTGTTTATTAAATTGCAAACTCAGCTGTGAAAATGGTTTTTATGGTGTCATTTTATTACAGTCCCATTTACAATTGGAGCTGAGCACAAACATGATAAATATTTTTCTTTGTGGAGGCACACATTGTTGGAGGGCCATTGAAATAACATGAAACTGGAATTGTTTGTTTATGAGATCAGATTCATTCATTACTTTGGTGAGGAGCTGTGAAATGTAAATCTCACATTCCACTGGACAATAACAGCACCAGCTTGAACTCATTTAGAGGTGTGATATTGCATTCAAAGGACGGCTGTTAATTTTATTGACCAAATTTTGGAATTGGGGTAGCATTGATATTCAGGAATGCTTCTGAATTGCTTTGCTTCTACACCATTTTTCATACCTTTGGGAAGGAGAAGGGGTTCATACTTTATTGAAAAGTATTTCTAATTTGAGAAAAATGTAGTTTTGTTATTCTTTGTTAGAATTATTATTTTACTCATTTTTCATATCTTTCTGAGAAAGAGTGAGTACAGGACTTAAAAAAAATAAAATCATAATCTTTAGAGTTGGTCTTCATTCTCTTATGCAGGTTTGTCCTGGTGTACATTTTAGGCTGGTGGAATTCAACTATTTTATCATGGTTCTGATCAGTTAGTGACAAAAGGTTGAGTGCCAGAGCACAGACTTTGTAAAACAACAGTTGGAGCCATTTGAAATAACATTTAAGAGACATTTTTAACTTAGTGACTGAAACTCCAGTGTTGTAAGGAATATTATGGAATTGAGTCAATTCTTTTTGCAAGACTTTTTAAGACCAACTTGTAATATGAATGAATAATTTGTAGTATGAATAAGAATAACAAAAACTGGAAAATTATCTTGTTAATTTTTTAAGTGAATTTCAGCTACAATCACTCAATGTAACTAAAGACTCAACATGAAACATTTTAAGCTTATGGTTTATTTAACAAGAGGGTGTTCAGCACTTTTCTAAAGTCAGCTGGTGTATTCCTGGTTTTTATTTGGCACCTAATCCCAGGTACCCAAAACCTCCGCCTGGATAAACCAAGACCTGTAATAATGTCTCTATACCTGTTGCCACTTCCAAGTATTTTGTTTCATGAAGAAACAGAATAAACTTCACTTTATCCCCAGAGCTGACTTGTTAGGTCTCAAATAGGAAACTCATCAGACTAATTTTGTAACTGTTGAATTTCCTTTCCTCTGCTTTGTTACTGTTCCTGACATGCTGCTGTTTGGCTGTGATATGAATAAAGGAAAATCAAAGAAAAACTGTCAACTGCTACTGCTCAAGTAGCCAGTAACAGCTTGAGTTTATCAAGGGATTTGACACAGTGCTAACCTTGATGTATTCCAGATATTAGTAATCTGGATCTTGATTATTTGGAGAAAAGGAGTGAATTATTTAGAGAGAAGGTTGCAGCTGGATCTACCTTGTGCATCCTTATATTAAGTTTTTTCTTTTTTCCTTTTTTTCCTCTCCTCTTCCTTGAGAAAGAAAGAAAGAGTATTTACTGAGATGTTCTTAGGAGAAAGAATGAGAGTTTTGGGAGTATTGAACAGTGGCATATAAAAATATCAATGATGTCACAAAAGCTCTGTCATGAGGACATTTTATTGTTGATGAATTGTAAGAACCATCTGGGTACTATTCTAATGATTCAGAGGCCTCTGTATGGATGGTACAGATGCTTCTTTTGTTATTGATGTGATCTTGTAAATAGTTAAAATATTTACCAAGGCACCTCTGAGCCAAAGCTATACCATTTTATTATTTATACCTTTTCAGAGGGACAAAAATGGAGGTGTCCACTAAATGTGATGGATTAGGCTTATAAACAGCCATTATTGCCATCAAACCTCACATGTCAGCTCCCCCTTTTGTGTCTGTGCATTTCTAAGCTAACCAGTGATCCATGCATAAGATAGAAGGTTAAGAATGTGCAAAGAGAAAGGGGGTTGACTCCAAGCAAGATGTATCTTCTGCTGATTAGAAATACAGCTGTAGAAAGGGGAGAGAAAAGAGTTTTTGCAACATGACACTCCCCTTTTCATTTCACACAACTCACTGTTTAGAACCTGCAGATCACTAACTAGCAGAGTCACTTTGCTGCTTCATGTAACTTAGTGCAGCTGCCTTTTGTTTTCCCAAGATAAAAATCAGGAAATGCAAAAATTAAACAGGTCCAGAGAAGAGGAATAGCAGAGGGAATGAAAGGAAAAAGGTTGAGCAAGTGACTTCACAACTTGTTGACAGAGCCAAGTACCATTTCGTTATAATTAAGTATGCTTTAAAGGCTGGGCAGAAGGGAAAGCTAACAGAGTTTTTTCAGTATAATCCCTGTCAGTTCCTTCAAATTGGAAAAGTTACTCCTACTCCTAATGCACATGCAGAAAGAGAAATTATTTCAAAACTAGTAAAGCATCTTTTAAAAATGTTTCCTTTTTCTCTGAAGATGTAGAGATTGTTGTAGCAGCTTCTCCAAATGTCCGTGTTTTTTAATGTGATTTTTCCCTTATCTTCCTGAAAAATTATTTTGTGCTAAAAGATTGATGAATATGAAAATACTGAAAATGAAAACTGACCACAGTGGGTTTGTTAACTTTTGATGTGATACTGGAATATAATGTGCTGTAGTCCAATTGTTTGGGATTTATTTCCTATTATCATTAAAGTTTTTTAATATGTCAGTGTGTTACTCCTGAAAGAAGAGACCTGACTAAAAATCACATTTGATATTCTGGATGAACCATATAAGTGCTATGATGATTTATTTAGGCTTGTTATGTTATTACAAAGCTAATTTCTCTTTTGTCTTAACCAGCAACTGATTGTAGCAAACTGTTGGATAATTCTTATGCACAACAGAAAGCCATACAGTTGTATATTCATGGGCTTCACAGGAAAAAAAAAAAAAGGAGAGATAATATTTGTTTTCTCTGTAATATATTTGAAAACACCAATGCCACTGCTGAAAACTTTTACAGTGAGTTTAGAAAAGTACCACCTAGAAGTAGGTGGTGAGACCAGAAGTTATGTTCCACATCTAGAATTAAGCGGAATGGTCTGACATTAAACTGTGGTTTTACTTTAATTTATAAAATACTAACAAAGGCCAGTCTGGCAGTCAGCTGCATTAGTATGCTGGTGCACTGACCATCCTGTCTCTATAAGTACTGTGATCTGAATTGCACAACCAACGTGGCAAAGGTCCAGATTTCAGTTGCCACTCCCACTGGGAAAGAAAAAAACAAGCTTGTACACAATTTATGTCTGCAGTTGTTTCACTGTATACATTGAAAAAACCTCGTCAAGAGAATGGCATTCAGCCTTATTAGGGTCAAATGTAATGTGTACCAGCAGCATTCAAAAATGCTTAAAAATAAAAAAAAATATTTTTTTCTAAAACTTACCAGAGCAGCAAAATGGATGTAGAAATATGAATGCTTTTGCATGCAGTAACCCAGGTCTGCTCTTCTCACTTGCTGTTACCTGGAAATTCCCACAAGAGGAAAATAACAGTACAATGACAAATGCCCAGTAAAATTGAATATAAAGTAAAGGAATATTTTCATCTCTGACCTCACAGTTTATATAAATTTCTGCAGGCTTTGATGCAGCTCTCTGAATTAGCACTTGGGAATGTGAAATGAAATTACTCAAAGCAGTGAGTATGGGAAGAATTTCAAGTCCAGTTAGTCTTCATTAATGGTTTTATTATTCTGGGAGTTCTGCTTGGTAGCCTGTATGCATTTAACTACTTTGCTTATTTAGCTATGCCCCTTTGAATCAGGTTGTAATTTAGGATGCAGTCAGATTGTGAGTCACAACTATGCTGTTTAATACTGTATCGCTAGTAAAGCTTTAACTTTATTCTGTACTCTTTCTGTTGATGTAAAACGTGTAAAGATGTTCTGGAATACCCTTCAGAAGGGCCCAGGTCTTGTGGTGAATACCTCCAGGTAGTTCTGAGACAGAGAAATTTGGCCTGCATGTGTTTTTAGGTGTCATGAGAAGCTATTCGATTTTTAGCCTTTTTAGTTTAAAGAACTGAGATATACATTCAAGTTCTATGTGATAAGTTTTTTTATTAAAATCTCCTAATGTCAAGAGTGTTGAATTATAAATAAAAAGGGAAATGCAAAGCAAAGATCTAGGAACGTGCATTGCCATTGTATTTTCATTTTTGACTGTGTATTGTGAATAAAGTGGGGGGTTGTTTGGGAGTTTTTTCACCAAGCAGAAGGCATACATCACTGCACTGATTTGTGGCTCAGCTTTCTTTGAGAGCTTGAAAAATGTTAAAACAAATCCTTCACCATTGTCTCTTTATGGCCTACAGAGCAAATGTTGGGGTTTTCAGTGTCTTAGACCTCCCATTAGCTGGGCAGAATCTGGAATTCTTCTTGGTTATGATTCAGTGATCATACAGACAAAGTGTAGGTTTAATTGAAAAGAGCATTTTATAAACTTCTTGGCCTTTATGCTGTTACTGATGAATTCTGAACCTACGAAGGGCAAGAGGAAAGAGGTTTTTAAAAATCAAGCCGAAATCCAGACTTTCCTGTAATCTTGTAGGTACCAGTGACTAATATCTCATGCAGACAAAAGCTAGTTAAAACTGACTTGAGATAAGCATTCTTCTGCAATGACTCATCTTCCCTAACAATAATGGAAATGTGGCCCCTGTTTATGAGATAGCTGAAGTGCAAATAGTAGTGTCCGTGAAGCTGAGGTTAATTACAGGAAGGACTTTCATGATAATTGCTAATAAACAACACTTGTCCTCCTTTGAATCTGTATTATTCTCTGCAGAGGAAGTAGGCTTCTGCAATTTGAATAGAATTTTGAACATTTGCTCAGGAGGTATAGGCAGCAAGAGGCAGGAATGAATAATAAAAGTCAGCCATAAAAGGGTAGGAGGCTGACCACATGTGACATTTTCTCTCTTATAAAATGTAGAATTCCGAGCGGGTGAGTGAATTCCCACAGATCGTCACTGTCTCAGCATGTAATGTGGGCTGACCAAAAAGAAACAAGCCCCTGCATCCATTCTGAGCCTCAGTGTGAAAGCTAGGCAGTCTGGGAGTGATCTGCAAAGGGACAGTAAAATATTCTTTTAAAGGCTTCTAGTTCTCTGGTGTGTCTAGAAAGCTGATTTCTGCTTTAATGGGTGTGTTCTGTGAGAGATTAAAATGGATTATAAATCCCCACAGAAGTGAAATCATAGCAATTAGGCTTGGAAACATATCATTAGTATTATTTTAAACTGCAAGGAAAGCAATTATGGAAGTATTTTGAGAGTTTTAAGTTTGATACTAATTTTATCAAGGAGCTAAAACTGAACCTCCTCTCTCCTGTGTGTCGTCCTTCTTAAATTCCTGTAAATGCGCTGTAAATTCAGCTCCTTTCGCAGGAAATACCCACAAAGGTCTGTGCTGAGGAGGGGCAGAAGGTGACCAGGTTTAGTCTGTGCTCTTTACAATGCCACATAAGTATCTTTATCTTATCTATATTTGTTAAATCAATTAAAAGAACATATGGAAGTTAATCCGTGGCTGACTTCTGTGCCGTGACACGGTGTGAACACATGGGATTTCTCGTCAGTGCAGAAAACACAAAGTGGCTGCTTGGTAAACGTCAGCAGGTCAGATTTGTGGTTGTGTAGAAAACAAACCTCCGTTGTCTTTGATAAAATTATTCAACTTTTATTTGAGGCGGTTAATGATTTAAATTCCTTTTCACCACAAGCATTGCAACATTAAAGAATGGTATGCAGCATTTTTTAGAGATGCAGAGTTCAGCTTGCTTAGTGACAGAGCTGTTGAATGTCTGAATGTCACAGTAATTGAAAAATATAGATTTGGTCATCCAAAATTAATATTCTATAATTCTTCTTATCAGTCTGTGTTAGATTACCTTAAAATTTTGAAAATTCAGGTGGCTTTTGTTGAGTGTGTACTTTTACCTCCAAAGAGTTGTCTTGGGCTGGAGATATGGGACTCTCTTCTACTTAATTAAAATAAACATTTACTGGAGCAGGCACTAAAATCTGCAAGAGGTGGAGCTATACACTGCATGCAGATACTTAGGATGTTCCCAGGATCTGGGGAATTCAGGCATGTGTCCTCCAAGGAAGAAGGGTAAAAAAAAAAAAGAGGAAAGATGAGACCTTTCTTTTTGTCTTTTTTGTGGATGCTCTTTATCTTGTCCTTATTTTCCTTAGAAGCATCTCTAAATGAAATTCTTGATCTTAAATATAGGATTTAATACAAAATAGTTTTTGTATTATATTTTTGTCTTTTGTCATTGCAAAAATTTTGTTTGAACTAATGTTTTTGTGTGAGTTCAGTGGATCCTCCAAGGTTTTTTATGGTCTGATTTTCATAGTGATGGTAAAGTAATAAATGAACTCTTCTGAAAATATAAGTCAGTGCAGGCACCTTTGTCAGTAGGCATCAAGATTGGCTCTGAGGTGCAGCACGCTCTTAAAACCCAGCTGCAGACAGAGGTGCTGCTGCAAGCTGTAGATCGAGTAGTGTAAAGACCATAACCAGAAATCACAGGTGTGCTTATGAAGGTGTGATCATTGGTGGGAAATCCAGAGCTATACATGCAGTAAAGTACCCAGGACACAGTATTCTTTAGGATCCTTTGCGTGGATGGATGGCTAGCTAAGGGAGGAAAAGGTGCCTGACTTTATCTACAATGACTTCAAAACCTGCCTGAAGTTCTGGAAATTGTCCTCTAGCTTCCCACGGAGATGCCATCCATGGAGGGCAGATATTGAATAGAGGACAGTGTCATAGAGGGAAATGCTTCTGCTTTTCCTGTGCCTGTCCCTCTCCTGGCAGTGCTTTGGGGGCTTTTGGACACCCCTGGTTATGGGGCTGCAGCTCCCAGGGCCACAGCAGTGCACACACAGAGAGGCACAGATCACTACAGTTACCACTGTAATTGTGAATTACCCTGCAACAGGCTTCCAATTTTCAGGTGGTAGATAAATCTTATAAATTAGTGAAGGTACCCCTCATATGCCAGGGACTAAGCCTTGATTCTTTCATATTTTGTAATAATATTTAGTAGCTTGGGAGTGATCACGTAATTGGGCTGTATTATGCAACGTTTTGGCTTCCTAAGAGAGCAAGAAGTTTCAGCATGTTCTGCTTAAATACATGTTAAAAGCAATTTGCAAAATCAGAGCTAGGCAATTGCCTAGAGATGCAGCTTTCTAAAATGCAAAAAAAAAAAATTATGCCCCAAAGATCATGAATAATGTACAAATATTGACTTTTATGGTAGCTGCCTTAAAAATGCTCTATTTCTAATATTTTCTTAGGTTTTTTAAAATGAAAACTGTCTTTTCACTAAATTTACTTTGAATATTTTAATGAAATTATTCCTATTTCATAGAAATAAAATGAACTGCATACAGTTTTGTAAGCAAGCAGTTGGAGGCTTCAGCACAAAGCCTGGAAAACCAGATGTTTGTCAAGCTGCTGCTCACAGCTTACTGCATGTGTCTGCAGAGCATGTCAAAGTCCTGAGCAGGCAGTTCAGACAATAAATATTTTTATTCCTTTAAATAGGTGTATAATCATCTTGTTAACATGGTTTTACTTAAGATGAATGGGGAGTGGGCAGAACAGAAGGGTAATTAATAGTGACCTTGGAGGAAAAGCTTCGGTTTGTCTTTGCCCCACTGTGCTTGTCTCACACAGCCAGGCCACAACTCCAGGCAGCAGAGCACTGGTTTCATAAAAGTTATGTGCCTGAAACATTCACACACAGTTTTTTTCTAAAATCACATTTCTCAGAGCGTAAATCTGGACAGAACCTGAATGTAAAATTTCCTGGTACGTTTTATGGTGCAAACACAGAATTGTCTGCTGCAGTAATACAACCCTCCATTTTTTTTATCTCTTTTGAATGGAGTGAATTGTTTGGTACCTGAATAATGCAGCAGAAGGACCAAACTTAACTCCTCTCTCACCAGAAATCTTCTCACTAGGAAGTTGTGATGTTGCATTTGACTATCAGAGAAATTGTTTTGGGAACTCTCTTTCCTTTTACATTGGTAACATACATTGTTGGAAAAATGAAAATATTCTGTTAGGCACATACACTTGAGGCAGCCCAGTTGCCACCAGTTCCATAGTAACTGTTCCACTGTCACTGACTTTAAATGGACAATAGCCCAGCCCACATGTCTTGGTTGTAAAACTTGGAGGGACTGTTTAGAAAAGGAGTTAGAATTCAAAGTGAATTAGAACCATTAACTAAAACATTACATTTATCATTTAAGCAAATGCATAAATTGGGTAAGCAAAATTACAGGAAAGTTCAAGGTCAAATATTTTAATATAAGTAATTTGAAATAGTGTCAGAGGTATCAGTTTTACTTTACAGTTTTGTCAATAGTTTTGGTAAAAATTTTATATTGATGAAACCTTGGATTCTGTGATACTTTTAATAATTCTTACAAAGATCAGAATTATCAGGGTAGCTTGCATCTTTCTGTCTTATATTGCTTTGAATCTCTTTTTCACTTTTCTGTGACTGAGTTCCTATATTTACCAAGAACTTTGAGTCGTATAAAAGAATTCAGCTTCTCCCATCCAGGCTTTTTGGTACAGGATCTCATTAGACAAAGTTGTAGTTGGCAATTTATTTATTAGCATATTGTTATCCTATTCCCCCATACATATGTCCTAAAGGAATTTATTTATTTATGTATTTATTAATTAATTTATTATTAAGATTCTGAAACTACTTGGAATATAGATCAAAGCCGCCTGATTAATCAATCTGCTTGTTTTTCTCAGTGGGGATTACCTGGGTCATGGCAATACTGTCTAAAGATTTTATTCCTTTAAATAAGTGTATAATCTGCCACTGTGCTGGTGAAATACATTTTTCCGTATATGATAGCTGAAGCTGAGCAATGGGAATCTTGGAGCCCAGAGACTTCGTTCAGCTTTTCAGAGCCATTTTTATATCTTAGTTATGAACATCTCTGCATGTCTCTTCATCTCTTCACACTGTGCTTAAATATCCAGGCAAAAATGGAATAAGCATGTTAAAAAATCCACTAAACACATGTACACAACAGACAGAGGAAGGCACAGATGTAAATACATTTGTTTTCCCAAGCATTTATTACATGCATCTTGTCTTCATTGTGCTCTGATCCCTTCAGATTTCTCTATCACTCTTGTGCTTTCACTTCTGAATGGCTTTGATTGCTCACAACCTTCCTGTTTTCCTAATTCTTCCTTCACTACTGACTTTAACTTTTAATAGTCACATATTTTCTTCTATGTATGTACCAGGTTTCCTTCCTTTTTATGCTGATTATTGCTTTCCATTATCATTAGGAGAGGTAGGAGGAGGGAAAAACCTTCCCAGGGGTGTTCACTTTTGCTCAGCAAATAAATATACATATTTCTATATTTGTAGCTTCCCTCCATGATCTTTCAGAAAAATTAGAATAAGTTCATTTCATTGATTTGTGTAAAGCCTCATAGAATTGAGGGAGAAAGAAATCTTGCTCAAAGCAAAATGTGGTGTGCAGAAAGTGAATGAAATTTCAAAGTGTTTTCTGCACCTACCTAAGCACAATATCTTGTGTCCAGTAGAACAAAACCTTATGCAGTGCCAGTAATGCAAGTTTTTTTTCTGCTGTTTCTTCTGTTTAAATTAATTGCTTTTAATAAGCTATAGAAAGTAGCTGAATTGTCAGTAAAATCTATTAACTATTTAGTTGAGACTCTTTGTAAACGTAAAGATGGGCATGAGGTCTGGAGAAATTATCAGTGCTTTGGTTTCCCTCCCTGACCTGTCATCTGTGTGGTCTTCAGGCCAAAGAGTTTTTGTTTGTTCAATCCCTGCCTGAAGTGATGGGATGTTGCTTATTTACTGCAATGCAAACAACAAAAATAACATAAACCACCAAAAGATCAGAACAGATCTGTTTAGTTTCACATGCTGAAGCATAACAGGGTTTGAGGACAGCAGGATGGCCTGGAATGGGAATTTCCCAAGTTTGTCCTGAGCTGGTCATTGTTTTGTTTGATGGCCCAAATGACATCGGAAAGCAAACTCAGCGAACCCCCAGGATGCTGGGCAGGGCTTCCACATGGGCCTGCAGCTTAAAAAAAGGCTCTCTGCCCACTTGCACTTTGGGGTTTTTCATGTGTTTATGACAGACACTGATCAAAATAGCATTTTCCCTTGTTTTTCCACAAAAGTTTGTAACCTTTGGCATTGTTAAAAAGGATTAATGAGAATTTCCTTCAGTAAGTCATGAGATAATTTTATTTGCATTATAAGACTTTAGAGAATTCATCTATTTGAGCCTAAAAATACAGTTTTCTTTCATAATCTGGGCTGTTCATGTCAGACATTTGATGATGCCTTGGAAACAATTGCCTTTGATTTTTTAGAGGTTAGTGGTAATACTTGAGGTCTCTGAGAGATGCAAGAGCACAGCTAAACTTTCTCATGGGTGGCTGTATGACTTTTTAAAGATCAGTCTTTGCTATTCTCTTCAGTGTTATTTCTTTAGCCTTAGACTGACTCAATCTTCAGGTGTAGCTTTTCTGTGCTTCTTTAAAATAAAATAAATTTTAAAAGAAAAAAACCAAAATAGTTCAGCCCACATTTCGCTTTGTTGGCCTCTTTCTGAGATGTTTAATGGACAACTGGTTTGTTTTATTTATCTGACAGGGTTTCTTCATATTGTTTCAGGTTATCAGCACTCTTGCAGATCATATTACAGCTTGTGCTCGGATTTGACCCTGCTAGGGTTCACTTTAAATCAGATCCTTATCATTAATGCAGTGATAAATAGAGATGCTTTGGAAGCAGTATACAGATTATTTATTTAGTGCCTCTCTGTATCATGTTTTATACAACCAGGGATCAATGTCAGACCTTTATGGATATAGCTTAGGTTGCATTCAGTAACTACAAACCAAAGGCCTTTAAATAATGTTAACTTAATAGCTGACGTTTTTATGAAATAAGTCTGCAAGGGGGAAATGTAATATTGCTCTACAGTGAGGAAGATTTTGATTTTTAGTTGCATCCCAAACCTAAAGGGATGTTTTTAGTTTCACAACTGCCTCTGAAGTCCCCATTAAAAAAATAAATAAAAAAGGAGGCAAATGCTTTTAAGGAAAAGAAAGAGTGCTCTTCCACAGGTGTGACCCGGGGTTATTGCTTTTGTAGTGATGCTTTTTGTGAGGCTCTAAGTAATTTTTCTGCTTGTAACTCTTGCTGGTCCTTTTATGCCATAACTGATTTTTTTTCTTTTTTTTTGTCAGATAAATTCAGGCTGAATTAAAGCATACTTTCCTACTTTCAGTCATAGTCTTATAACTTTGTACAATACTTCTCGAGTGTCATTCTTGTTCAGGAAAAATGGCAGATTCTGTGTGTGTTCTACCTTGGTTACATTTCCATTAATTTTAATTCTCCTTCTAGAGTAGATAACATGCAAATTCAGAATGAAGGAAACAAATTTTTCTATTAGAATTTCTGTGTAACAAGCAAATTAAACTACAGCTAGGTTAATGAAATAACTCATTTAAGTTTTTATATTGTTTCAGACCATTTTAACAGAAGGCTTTTTAAAGCAATTTAATGGCACATAAATAGAAGAGAGGTGTCCAGTCAAAAAGTGGTTTAGTACAAATTGAAGTTTTAGCAAAAATCAGGTACTTAGATTTGAAGATATACCATGGGTTACATTGGTTTTAGGTTTGGGTATAAATACCAACATCTCAGGAGTTATTCTGATAAAATTTTTGTCCATACGATAAAATTTCTAAGTATTCAAGTGCCTTCTTGAATGTTTTCTTCCTGTTCTTGGCATTTTTTTCCTGACTTGGAAATAAAATCTGCATGCATAGGTTATTGGGTTAAATTAAAAATCGCTCTTGAAGAATAAGAGCAAATATAAAAATGGTTCAACACTGTGGAATGGTTTTGAGATTTGCACCTGTTGCACTACATTCCCCCACATGGCCTGTCACTGTAGAAATGTGCTTTATAAAGAATTAAGCATTTGAGGTCCAGCGCATTCAAGAAGAGCAGCTATAGAGATTTTGTTACCTTTTCTCTTTCTTCCACTTGTAACTGTAGTTCAGGCTGGGAATTAAGATGGAGAGAAAACCAAAACTGAAACAAAATTCAAGTCCTTGAGGGGTTTGATTGATCAATAAAGCCTTCCATCTATCTGCTATTCCATACTATCTTTATCTTGGAAAGGATAAAGTGATACTTTTCAAAGTGTAGGAATATATTACAATATAAGTTTTGAAATCGATGAAGCGCATTTTTTGTAAATGAAAAAAATCACACCCGAAGTTGTGCTGATCCATTCAAATACTCAGGATTTAGCTAATGTACTCTATTCCTTGTAAGTAGAGAAAGCTGGAGGTACATGATTGATATGAGGTGTTCAAAGAAAATTTAAATAGAATTCATTCCTACTAAGCAAAGTATTAATTCATTTAGCCGGAAGCCATCCAAAAAAAGCAGCTGTCATCTCAGTTAAGTTTGTTCCCATACTGTAAACTGTATTGTTGCCTGTTTGTGGATGATCTTAGTGGCTCACTTAGCTGGATTCAGAAAATATTACTGAAATTACTGCTTTTTGCATATGTGAAATTTCCTAGTCTTGTAAACTGGAGAGCTTGGGGGTGGTTTGGTGGTTGGGCATGGTTTTGGTTGATGTTGGTTTGAGGTCTTTTTTTATAACTTCAATTTCTGGAGGTACTCCCTTGCTTTTCCCATCTGTACTGGCCACTCTAATAAAAGGTATTAATTAATTCACTAGTTTCATCTGGCTTACATCCTTCAATATTATGGTTAAAAGAACACTGAATCACTTATTTCTTGTCATCCATGGTTTTATATTATGTCATTTGTCTTCATGAGTATCCACATAAGCCAAGAATTACTGCAGTGATTGATAATCCAAATTTCAAATAGTGTCTTGTATAAATGTCACTCGCAGGTCAGCATCAATAAAGCAGGTACTTGTGTGGAGGTTCTCATGCCTGTCCTTGCTGCTGCCTTCAGTATGTGCTCAAGAACACTGTGCATGAAGGGGCTTTAGATGGATATTTAACTGTATTATCTCTGCCTGTTGACGTGCTAATTGGCCTTAATGGATCCTGACAAACACGAAGTTAATGATAACTGAGTGCAACAGATGGATAATAATGGAGCCTAAAAACTGAAACCTAGATTTTCTCAGTAAAGGCAGTATTTACTATGCAGTAGGCTGTTTTTCTTACAGCTCATTTTTAGATTAAATGCTACTTTTTGTGAAACTGCATCGTTCACTTTCTCTACCATATTTTCCCCATTTGGGTAAAAGGGTCCTAAGCCTTGCATGAAGCAAGATATTTCAAAATAAAGGGGAGGGTATAATATCAGGCAAGGATCTTATGAACATTTTGGTTTTGAATCTATTTCTTATGAATATTTGAGAAAGACGAGGTTGCACAAAGAGCTTATTATGCTGTGTTACTTCAATTCTTGCACAGTGAAATGAGAGAACATCCTTAAACTTTCTTCTTGCCAATCACCAGGAGCTGTGATACTGCTGCAATATTAAGTAGTGGGAGATACAATGCCACCATGCAGCATAGGCCTGTCTTTAAGATGAAAGATGTATTGATGGGCTTTAAATCCCACTTTAAAGAGGATGATGTATTTAAATCTGGATGCAAGGGGGAAGGGCAAGAACTTTCCTGAATGACAGTTACTGATATTTTCTCAGTGTTAATAGTGATTACTTTTGCTCACACATCCTTGTGAGAATGTTAATATTGTTCTGTTGGCTTGGAACTGAAAAACCAATAAATTCCAATTTAAAGGAAAATTTCTAAATAGGAAAATCCAGAAACACAAGTATTTTCATTCATCTTGAATATGCTGTGTAGCAAGTAGATTACAGTGCAGTGCTAAGTGCTGAAACACTACACAAATTCATCTTATGCGCTCTTATTATTTTGGGATTGAAATTAACTTCATGTTTAAATAGAATTAGGGATTTGACAGTGATTGACAACAGCCAGGCAATTCCACATTATCCTATTTGCTGGCCCCAGCATTTCCATCAGACTGTATCAGATGTGAGCACTCAGTAGCTGTTTGAGGAGCTTTAACTTCATTCTGCAACTGTCTGTGTAAGGAGCATGTGTCTTACTAAAAAAAAAAACAAAACTGCCACCTTTTCAGATATCCTTGTTGGATTACAGCTAGAGAGAGGCTGGCACCATGAGCCCTGGAAATAGTGGAGAAATGGAGATGAACTGTACTGGAAGCTCTGCTTAAGGCAGAAACAACTGAAGGGGTCTGCAACCTATGAGTGGCTCCAGCTTGATTAAAGCCCTTGAATCTGTTCTCATTTCTGCTGGCATTGCTACTTATTTAAAATGCCAATAAAAAATGTTGGTGCAGATTAAAGATAACAGAATATAGCATCTGTAGAGGATGTCTGTTGACAAGTCTGCAGAAATTTTAGAGTGCTTATCCAGCGTGCTAAATTAAACCCAGTGTGTTTCTGATCCATTACCTTCTGTCTGAGCAGAGGCTCCAGAAGTAGGTGAATGAAATGCACAAGCCCTCTTACATCATGACAGTGCCATAATCTCCATATGGAAAAAAGGAAAATCTTTCCTAAACCCTAAAAGCCAGTTAGATTCTACCTTGATGATTATCTGATGACCCAGATCTTAAATTCTCAGCTTATACCATATGAATTCCAAGCAGGTCTTTCAGCTTTAGGTTTCTCTTGGGCATACTTAAAGCATTGTGTCTGGGGTTTTTCAGCATCTCTGATGCATTTCTGTTTCCCAGTCTCTAATGTAATCTTGTCTGGAAATGGGATCTGCAAATTCAGCTTCCCAAGGCAGCCAGAATTTGGTGCTGAGTGTGACATTGCTGTACAATTCTCACATGCACTTGGTGTCTTTGGCTGGGGTCA